>NC_133383.1:31408577-31469957 GCF_049309525.1 Garra rufa
ATATATATATATATATATATATATATATATATATATATATATACACACACACACATTTTTATATTATATATTTTTTTCTTTCTTTCTCTCCAAATTTGTCATGCGTCACATAGAAACTTAAAAAAAACAGCATTTACTTGAAATAGTTTTTTTTTGTAATAATATAGAAGTCTTTACTGTCACTTTTGAATGATTTAATACATCCTTGTTGAACCAAAAAAAGTTAAAAAATTTTTTTTTAGCTTTTCACCAGTAGGTGTCGTGTTTTTTCAAGGTTATCAAACCTCTAATCTCATCCCCAATCACTAAATCCTACTATGGCCAGAAATTCCTACCTTTCTTCGTGGAGCGTCGTGACACGTGACCTCATTAATATTCATTAGCCAATCAACGCGTGCTCTCCAGCAAATGGAGCGGGCCGCTGATTGGAGGCGATGAATATTCATGAGCGGCGCCTTTGCCGTAGTAGGATTCGCAAATTCGCTTCCCTCCCTTGGGAAGGATCCGTCCTACGTCATGAGGAGCTGGAGTTACTCCTTCACTTTTCTATTAGGAGACTTTTGGGACACTTGAACGGGGATCATTGGCGGTCGACGAACACCTTTCGGACGAGCGGGATGAAACGCGTTATTCTTTTGCAGACGAACCACCAAAAAGAGCTTCATTCACGGCAAACTTGAGACAAACGCGCTTTTGTTCACACGCACAAACTCACTTATCACTTGTGGAGAGCTTTGGAAGTTGTAACTGATTCCAGAATCCAGCTGCATCCCAGGAATGCTCCCTGTAAGGATGTATACACTAAGGATTACACCCAGAACTCATCTTTTGCTGATATCCATCCTCCTCACAACATTTACACACGCAGGTAAGTGTTCCCTACCTTTTTAGCATCCTACCTTAACGTTTTTGAGTGTTTATTTGGAGGAATAACATTTTATTGCAAGAGCTGTTTGTTTGTTTATTATTTAAATAGTCTTTGCAAATTGTAAAGTGGTTTGCTGTGCATTTTAAACATCAAATTACATCACCTGACTTTTTAGTTTGTCATGTTTCTGCTAAATTATTGAACACCTCATAAGTCTAACTTAACGTTACCCAGCTCATTGTATGTAACGTTAATGCATCTTGAAATCAAGTTCAATCAGCGTTGCACCAAAGCCATGAGGGGTTGTTTGTTGAAATTGGCTGTTGATAATCAAGATGCATAGTTTGGGAGTGATTTCTTGTTAATTCATTTCCCTCCCTGCGGGGAGGAGGGTGACAGATGTTGAAATTTCCTGTTTTGAATTTGCGCTCTTTTTTTGGGCCATTTGGCTGGAGTTTAAAGGGGGAAGGGACGTTGCTGGTGTCTCCTACCAACTTTATCACCCTGTGCTAAAGCTTTGTGACTAGCACTTGAGATTGTGGGCCTGGGACCGTAGAAGAGTTGAGCTCATTGATTAGGCGTTTGTGCACGAGCAGCACGTGACTTTCACATCAGACTGAACGCTGTGGTCTTTCACACGAAACGCGTTTTTGTGTTAGTAAACGGCAGTGCAATAAAACAATGTTTAATTTTTATTATTATTATTTGCTAATATTTATTTATTTTAAAACGTAAAGAGACGACGCAAATCGCGTTCTGCGCGAACGTTTTAAAGGGGGCGTGGCCTACGTTACGCACGACGCGTTCTTGCGTTTTTTATTTTATTTAAAAATTAGTTGTAAACATTGGCAAATATTATGCAAGCGCATTTCTGCCGCTGAATAAAAAATAAAGGTAATTGCGACTTTATCTCACAATTCTTTTTTTTCTCGCAATTTCGAGTTTAAAGAAATGCTTCATATAAACTGTCAAATCTGACTTTTTTCTGACTGTGAGATACAAATACACAGTTGCGAGTTATAAAGTCTGAATAAATAGATATAAAGTCAGAATTGCAAGATTTAGTATTTGATCTCGCATTTCTGATATTAAACTCGCAATTCTGACTTTAAACTCGCAATTCTGAGAAATAAAGTCGCAATTGCGTGAATTAAACTCTGAATAAACTCTAAATTGCAACTATTTCTCAGAATTCCGAGTTTATACCACACAATTCTGACTTTATAACTTGCAATTCCGAGTTTATACCACACAATTCTGACTTTATAACTTGCAATTGTGATTTATATCATGCAATTCTGACTTTAAACTCACAATTGCATGATATAAACCCTAAATAAAGTCTAAATTGTGACTTTATTTCTCAGAATTGCAGGTTTAAAGTCAGAATTGCATGATATAAACTTGCAATTCTGAGAAATAGTTGCAATTTAGAGTTTATTCAAAGTTTATATCATGCGATTGCGACTTCATTTCTCAGAATTGTGAGTTTAAAGTCAGATAAAGTAATAAAGTCAGAATTGCGAGTTTATATCTCACAATACTAAGAAAAAAAAGTCAAAAGTGTGAGATAACAAGTCGCAAGAACCTTTTGTTTATTTATTCAGTGACGGAAACAGGCTTCCATAAAATATAGATAAAAATAAAAAAAAATAAAAAATAGAAACAAAACACTGTGTGCAAATATGAACATTTCAAAGCTTGAACTTTTTTTGAATGTTAGGTATTATTAAACTTCTGCTTCTAAAGTTGTTTGTGTTGTTCATGTTTATAATTTCTTAATATCTTCATGCCTAATATTCACATTTAGCTGACAAATGTTGTCAAGATTCTTGAAATCCTGGCTCAGTTTGGCCAACACAAACGGCTTTTGTTTCTTAGACAGTTTTTGATTTGTTATGCCTTCTGGCAGACTATAGTACTCCAAATGTTTGTCCCGGTCTGACTGATTAGTACAGCCTAAAACATGACAATAATTGACCATTTTTAGCAGCAACAATCAGCAAAACATGAGTTTCGTTCGGTTCAGTGGCATTATTTACGTTTAGTGCCGTGTTTTGAAAACACACTGTTGTGCCGTTGAAATTCCTCATTTAGTTTATGTTATCGCTTTACATACTATATATATGCAGATGAGGTTGGATAAACTTATGTTGATATAAAGAGCTGTCTAATAATGTTGTTACATTTCACATTAAAATCAGGTAGCATGATTATCATTTAGTAGTTAACTAAAACTGTAACTAAAATTAAAATCAAATAAATAAAATATATAAAGAAAAAACTTTGTATTTCTGCTAATGTGATCGTGTGTGTGTGTATATATATAACCTAAAATTACAAAACAAAACAAAATGACTAAAACTTGACCCTGGCCCACAAAACCAGTAATAAGGGTCAATTTTTTGAAATTGAGATTTATATAAAATACATAAATAAGCTTTCCACTGATGTACGGTTTGTTGTGATAGGACAATATTTGGCTGAGATGCAACTATTTGTCAAATAAAGCGCAATTGCGTAATATAAACTCTGAATAAACTCTAAATTGTGACTAATTGTGAGTTTATATCATGCAATTCTGACTTTATAGCTTGCAATTGTGAGTTTAAGTCGCAATTGCATGAAATAAACTCTAAATAGGGACTTTATTTCTCAGAATTGCGAGTTTATATAATGCAATTCTGACTTTAATCTCGCAATTCTGAGAAATAAAGTTGCAATTGCATGAAATAAGCTCTGAATAAACTCTAAATTGCGACATTATTTCTATAAGGTCAGAATTGTGAGTTTATATCTCAATACTGAGAAAAAAAGTCAAAATTGTGAGACGCTGCAATAACTTTTTTTCATTTCTGGAATCTGAGGGTGCAAAAAAAAAAAAAAATCGAAATATTGAGAAAATCACCTTTAAAGTTGTCCAAATTATGTCTTAGCAATGCATATCAAAAATCAAGTTTTGGTCTATTTATGGTAGGAAATTTACACAATATCTTTATGGAACACAATAAATAAAACCACCCTAAGCTGGTTGGCTGATCTTAGCTGGTTTTAGCTGGTCTCCCAGATGGCCAGAAACCCTCTAAACCAGCCAGCAGACCAGCTATAACCAATCCACCAGTTGAACAGCTATCATTGGGTTTCATTCTGTTGGGTCTTCACTGCTCATCTTCAGTCTTGATGGGGGTGGCTGCGTTTCTGCCTGTCCGCAGGAGGTTGAGCTCTTCTGACTCACACTTTCAACCATCAAAAAGGTGCTGGAGATCTTCAACAAGCTCATTGACATGCTAATTGATTCACTTGCTAATAAGAGTCCCTGAAGCCACAGACAACCGAATCAGCTTCAAACAATGCAGAGCCTTGCCTGAGCAGTGGGCTTGTGTTTTCAAACAGCCAAGTCTTTATTTGCAGATCCTTCACTGTAAGGCCTCCTGCGTTGAGCTTAATGCATGCTCCTTTGAGCCATTTGCATATTTACACTTTTGAGTTTTTGGAAGTTAACGCTGAATGAATGTGTTAATCATTAAAAAAACAAAGAGGTTGGTGTAAGGCTGTAGTCTGGGCCCCTCTTAAAACATCGTGAAACCCTTCCTTGATATAACTTTACATTTTAAATTAAATAGATTTTTTTTAATTGATTTTGGCATTGCAAGGAATTTCAGAAAACAAAAAAGCTAACAAAATAAATTAATACAAAATATTTTATGCATTCTTTTTTGGATTTTGGCATGAAATATGACTTTGATGGCAGTAATATTCGTTGAGTCAATCAGAGGAGTCCTGGCTCAAAGAAAGCAGTTTTTCCAGCAGAGATAGCCGGTTTGCCTTGATTTTTGAAACAAAGGGACTCATGGTTGGTTGTTTTATGGCTGTCTGTGTGTCGACCCCCATCGGCAGTGCTGTTGTGAAATGAGTTGGATGGAGAGGAGCTGGACGTGGTTGTAGAGTTACCCAGAGTTCAGTCAGTTAATCCAGTGTTGACCAGGGCAAGAGGAAAATCTTCAAAGCGCCCGTCATAAAAAAAAAAAGTGTGCGGTAAGGCAGCTGATCCTTTAATACTTTGTAAAGAGCCAATTTAGCCATGGGAAAAACCTCACCAATTACTGTCTGAAAAAATACCTTGAGGTTAGTCAGTCAGGTTCTGTTGTAACCTTTATTAAACCTACATACCTCATCTGTAATATTAATAAAGTATTCACAATGCCTTAGAACTTTTTTTTGTCTAAATGGTTCCATAAAGAACCTTTAACATCTGAAGAACCTTTGTTTCACGAAAGAAGGTTCTTCAGATTATAAAAAGGTAAGAAAGAGATGGTTCTTTGTGGAACCAAAAATGGTTCTTCTATGGCATCACTGTGAAGAACCTTTTAAGGCACCTTTATTTTTAAGAGTGTATATTAAAAAGCATTTGGGGTCAGTAAGAGTTTGTTCTGCTGACTAACACTGCATTTATTTGCTCATAAGTACAGTAAAAATTGTAATATTGTGAATAATTTTTTGCAGTTTAAAATACATTTAATTTTATAATTTAATTTGATAATCTATTATTTTAATATATTGTAAAATGGAATTTATTCATTAATTTGCACCATCATTACCCCGTCATGTAGCGTTTTTGTGGAAACTTTTTTTCAGGCTTTTTCAAAGAACAGTTGTAAAAAAATTAAAAGTTTTTAGTCACCTTAGATCAATTTAATGCATTCTTGCTGAAAAGCTTTCTGAATATTTAAATGTAGTGTAAACTTGAAAGTATTTAAAAGCTAAAAAAGTATTCTAATACATTTTAGTTTGATATGTTATGTTTTAATTAAAGAAATTACAAATTAGGAAACGAATACTTTTAAATATTTCTAAATATACTTGCATTACCAGTAAACAGTAAGGTTTTTAATGTTTTTTTTTTTTTTTTAAAGAAGTCTTTTCTGCTCACCAAGCCTGCATTTGATCCAAAGTACAGCAAAATAAGGTAAAATTTAGAAATATTTTTAGTATTTAAAATAACTGTTTTCTGTTTGAACGTAATTTATTCCTGTGATTTCAAAGCTGAATTTGCAACATCATTACTCCAGTCTTCAGCGTCATGTCATCACATTTTATATATATGTATGTATGTGTGTGTATATATAAAAAGCCTGAAAAAAAAAAGATATATATATTATTATTTTTTTCTCTTTTTTTTTTCTTTTGTGGAAACTTTCTTTTTTCAGGCTTTTTCATGAAAGGAACCTTTAAAAGAACAGTTGTAAAAATGCAAAAGTTTAGTCACCTTCGATCAATTTAATGCGTTATTGCTGATTAAAAGTACTCATTTCTTTAAGAAAAGCTTTCTGAATTATTGAATACAGTGTGAAGTTGAAAGTACTTCAAATTTAAAACAGTATTCTAATACATTTTGTTTGATATGTTGTTTTAATTAAACAAAAAAAAGGAAACAAATACTTTTAAATATTTCTAAATATACTTACACTACCCAGTCAAAAGTTTTTGAACAGTAAGTTTTTAATGTTTTTTTTTTGCTCACCAAGCTTGCATTTATTTGATCCAAAGTACAGCAAAATAAGGTAAAATTTAGAAATATTTTTAGTATTTAAAATAACTGTTTTCTATTTGAATATATTTTAAAATGTAATTTATTCCTGTGGTTTCAAACCTGATTTTTCAGCATCATTACTCCAGTCTTCAGTGTCACATGATCCTTCAGAAATCATTCTAATATGCTGATTTGTTGTTCAAGAAACATTTATTATTATTATCAATATTTGAAAGCTGTTGAGTATTTTTTTTCAGGATTCTTTGATAACAGAAAGATCCAAAGATCAGCACTAGTCCATTAAATTTATATCATAATTTTATTTACCAAGGATGCTTTAAATTGATTTAAAGCATTGACATTTATAATATTACAAAAAGATGTCTATTTCAGACAAATGCTGTTCTTCTGAACTTTCTATTAATCAAATAACCAAAAAAAAAAAAAATCTATTTAGCTGTTTTTTTTTTTTTTTTTTTTTAACATAATAATAATGTTTTTTGAGCAGCAAATCAGCATATTAGAATGATTTCTGAAGGATCATGTGACTGGAGTAAGGATGCTAAAAATGTAGCTTTGAAATCACTGGAATAAATTACATTTTAAAATATGTTCAAAAATATTTCCAGATTTTACTGTATAAAACATGATATTCTTTGGTTAGGATTTATATCATGCACTAAAGGTTTACACTGTATATTATATAACTGACCGGAGACTAGTATGCAAACGCCTTTATCCATTTGGCAGTAATTGTAAGATGGCAACGAATGTGGAAAACTGAAGTGAGTTTTGGTGGAGTGATGAACGCAGAAGACATGATTGACGCAGTGGCAGTGGAGCTGATTCAGCCGCAGCAGATGAAAACGCTTTCGCCGTTGTCCGTAGAAAGAGACATCCGAAAGAGGAAATATGTCCCGGATTGCCAAGCCAGTTAAGAGCGCTGCGGTCCGTGGTCGTGCTTGTGGAATGGAAATGTTTTTGTAACATTATTGAGCCCTCGCATCCCTAATCCAAAGCATCTCTAATCAAAACATAGCAACAGAGGTCGGCACCAGCGGGCCGCATTGTCGGTCCCGAAGCAGGAGAGGTGTTCGGAGGGCCACCGCTGTGGATCACGAGCCCATGCAGGCACAAGATCTCAGCGGTGCGTCATCGGGAAACCTGATCCGTGCGGAGCGATGAAAACTTTTAATGGTGGAATGATGCTGGGAATAAAGCGGTGCTGACTGATGAAATCAGACTCTGTTTTGTTCAAAAGAAATATTCCTTTTGAACTTTCCATTCATTAAATAATTCTGAAAAATTAAATGTATATCAGTTTCAACAAATGCATTAAGCAGCACAACTGATTTCAACATTGATAATAATCAGAAATGTTTCCTGAAGAGCAAATCAGCATATTAGAATGATTTCTGAAGGATGTGACTGGAGTAATGATGCTGAAAAATCACATAAATAAATTAAATTACATTTTAAAATGCATTTAAATAGAAAGCAATTATTTGAAATTCCACACTGCAAAAAATGCTTTTCTTACTTAGATTTTTTTGTTTTGTTTCAAGCCAAAATATCTAAAAAATCTTAAATCTCGAAGAATTTTTTAGACAAGTTAACATTTTTGTCTTGTTTTCAGGAAAAACAAGTCAGAATTAAGTGAGTTCTTGCTTAAAACAAGCAAAATTATCTGCCAATGGGGTAAGCAAAATAATCTAGTTGTCTGCTTGAAATATGATTATTTTGCTTACCCCATTGGCTAGGGCTGGGCGATTAATCGAAAAATAATCGAAATCGACATTCAGAACCTATAATCGTTAAAATTTTTCCAGGAAGATTATTTCAATTACTTTCCCTTTAAAAAACACAAGCACTCCGTTCCGTTATTCCGCCGACATGTCGATGGAGAGCTTAAACAGTATTTATACAGTAAAAAGTATTTACAGGATATACAAGGGTAATTTTATTTAGAGGAGATACTGCTTATTTTCTACTTTTGAAAAACATTGAAAATTATTTATTTTGTTTCCAATAGTGCAAGTTATTTATTTTCACTAATTTAAGAAAAATGTGACACTTCGTTTTAAGCAATGCTTGCTTTAATTTCAGTTGTTCAACACTGATGTTCAATTAATAATCATAGATCGTAGATAGTGTGTTTCCTTCAATTATTTTAAAATCAAGTAATGCACCCTTCATCCAAAAATCTCTCGCTTGTAATATGTGAGCATATTTACTGTACAAAACTTGTCAGTGAACTATGAGGGCAAAAAAATAAATATTATATAAATATAATTAAATATAATTTTATTAATAAATAAAATAATCGTTCATTAATCGTAATCGGGTTAAAATGTTCAATTAATCGAGATTTTGATTCTAAGCCAAATTGCCCAGCCCTACCATTGGCAGATAATTTTGCTTGTTTCAAGCAAAAAGTTACTTAATTTTAATTCCTTTTTTCTAAAAACAAGACAATAATGTTTACTTCTCTACAAAACCCTTCTAGATTTAAGATTTTTTTTAGATATTTTGGCTTGAAACAAAACAAAAAATCTTAGTAAGAAAAACATTGTTTGCAGTGTACAATATCTTCTTTTACTTTATCAAATGAATGCAGACTTTATTTGCTGAATTGTACATGCAAAAATTATTTTTGTCTTGTTTCCAGCCAAAATATCTCAAAATTCTTAAATCAAGAAGGATTTTCTAGACGAGTAAAAAATATTGTCTTGTTTTCAGAAAAAACAAGTCAGAATTAACTGTTTTTGCTCGAAACAAGCTAAATAATCTGCCAAAGGGGTAAGCAAAAAAAATCTTGTTTTCTGTTTGAAATAAGATTATTTTTCTTACACCATTGGCAGATTATTTTGTTTGCTCTAAGCAAAAACTCACTTAATTTTGACTAGTTTTTTTCTGAAAACAAAAACAGAATTTTTTTACTTGTCTACACTGTTAAAAGTTTTAACTAGATTCAACTTAAACACCTAAGTTCAGCAGCTGCCTAAAAAATTTAAGTTAAATCAGCTTAAAACAAGTCATTTGAACTTATTACACTAAAAATGAGTTGATTTAACTTGCGAGTTGAAATGACTTAAGTTGATTTAACTTAAAATTTTAAGGCAGCTGCTAAACTTGGGTGTTTAAGTTGAAACTGGTGAAAACCTTTTACAGTGTAGAAAATCCTTCTTGATTTAAGAAATTTAGATATTTTGGTTGGAAACAAGAATTTTTTTTCCAGTGCATTAGCTATCTTTTCTGATATGTTGATAGATTTGTCTTGCGTGCTATTTTGCTGTTTAATGCATGAGTACATTAAGAGTTTGACTTCATGGTCCACTTCATTGGTGCTCTTATAGAGGCATGAAAACAAAGCTGCTTTTTGATTCAGGTCAGTGACACACACGAACAAGATGTTTATGGCTTTTCCTGTCTAATCTTTAACATGTGTTAGTCCATTCTTCCTTCCTCTGTCACAATAATCTCACTGCTTGATTGACCTAATGCTCGTATTTTTAAGCATTAGCCTGAATGAAATGAAAGAAGAATCATCTGTGAGCCATTGATACTGATTATTTAACCACAATAAATCAAGAGTATCTTTCAGTGCTGCTTTTTTACATTTTGTTTAATGTGTATGGAAATATGACTAAGCAGTTTGTTTTGCTGAGTCAGATTTTTGGCATAAAATGAACCGGACATTTTGTAGTCTATTCTGGATTTAACTGCATACTTGGACAAGAAGCTGCTCTCTGTAGATTAGAACATTAAAAAAATAAAAGTCAATTATATTTAGGTAAATTTAAAGTCGGTGCTACTAATAGATTACTGAAATGTATAGATATATACAGTACCAGTCAAAAGTTTTTTAAACGGTAAGATTTTTAAAGTCTCTTCTGCTCACCGAGCCTGCATTTGTTTGATCCAAAGTGCAGCAAAAATTTGAAATATTTTTACTATTTAAAATGGCTGTTTTCTATTTAAATGTGTTTTAAAATGTAATTATTCCTGTGAATTTAAACCTGAATTTTCAGCATCATTACTCCATTCACAAAAATCATTCCAGTATTGTGATTTGCTGCTCAAAAAACATTTATTTTTATTATAATGAAAACGGCTGAGTATAATTTTTTTCAGGTTTCTTTGATTAATAGAAAGTTTTGGATCAAATAAATGCAGGCTTGGTGAGCAGAAGAGACTTCTTTAAAAACATTAAAGATCTTACTGTTCAAAAACTTTTGACAGGTAGTGTATTAAAGAAAAAAGAAAAGACAAATTGGTATTCATAATGACCTGGACAATTTTAAACCGAAGTTGTGTCCCATATTATTATTATTATTATTATTATAAATAATAATAATTATAAAATCCAGTTTCCAACTGGAATAGTTTCCTAAAAAGTCAGAAAATATTTCAAAATGTTACTGTTTTTGTTGCACTTTGGATCAAATAAATGCAGGCTTGGTGAGCAGAAAAGACTTCTTTTAAAAAATATTAAAAATCTTACTGTTCAAAACTTTTAACTGATAGTGAATTAAAAATAAAATTTTAAACCAAATTTGTGTCTGTTGTTGTTGTTATTATTATTATTATTATTATTATTATTATTATTATTATTATTATTATTAATAATAGTAATAAGAAGAAGATTATTATAGTCCATTTTCTGACACAGAAAATTCACAATTGTGAGAAAAAAGCCAGCATTGCAACATAATTTATAATTTATAGTTCACATGTTACAATTCTGACTTTTTTTCCTCAGAAATGCAAGTTTGTAACTGTTTAAAAAATATCTCTACAGTTCTGACTTTTTTTAAAGAATGGCAAAAAACAAAGTTATGAAATGGAATAAAAAACAAACAAATCTCAGTTACCTTTTTTATTCTTGGCAGAAACAACAATGATGCTAAAAAAAAATCAACTTTTAAATCACAGAAATTACATTTTAAAATATAATCAAAAAGGAAACTGTTATATTAAATAGTAAAAATATTTCTTTTTTTTTACTTAAAGTTTTTACTGTACTTTTAATCATATCAATGCAGGCTTGGTGAGCAAAACATTAAAAATCTTACTGTTCAAAAACTGGTAGTGTATTAAAAAGAAAAAAAAAAGACAAATAGGTAATCATAATGACATTTTCTTTTTAAGAATTGTAAGAAACAAAGCTATAAAATAAAAAATCTTAATTGCCTTTTTTTTTTTTTTTTTTTTGGTAGAAACAGGTTTCCTAGATAAAGGCCTCATTGTCAAGTAAAGGTTATTTAAAATGTCCACTATTTTGTTCCATTTCTTTATTTTTGTTCTTTATTATTTATATATCTGCTGAGATTTTACGCCAGCGGTGTGATAAACAGCCTCGCGTCTGTGTGCCAAACATGTCCTGGGATTATTCTTTCCAAGCGTCTGTTGCTGGACGCCTGAAGTCTGTATCTGTGTGACTCCCACACCTATGATTTCCTTTGACAGCTTAAGAAGCCTGATTCATCCAAACGCCGCAGTAAACCAACAAGGTGACATTTTTCCACAGGCCACCCAGACTCAGATCATGAATAAACTTTAACGTTGAGCAGAGCCTTAGTACTTCAGCACTAATCTCTCCTTGGAGGAGAACGACATTAATGTGGTTGCCTTCTGTTGGAAAATTGGCCTGCATCTCTGTCTGTGGTGCCACTCTGCTGCTTATTTAGGAGGTTTTTTTCCCCCTTTGCATGACAGATAAAAATAGACTATCAGACAAATCTTAAATGCTTATTCATGCTTATACGTATTCGTATGGCAGCAATGAGCTGTGTTTTTCATTAGGCATATGAGCTCAACCAGATGAGAAGACTGGAGCTGAAGGCCTTACATACTCAGGTCCCACAAATTCTTTGGTTTTTCAGCATTTTTGTGTATTTGGACCCTTTCCAACAATGACTGTATGATTTTGAGATCCATCTTTTCACACTGAGGGCAACTGAGGGACTCATATGCAACTATTACAGAAGGTTCAAACACTCACTGATGCTCCAGAAGGAAACACGATGAGAGCCGGGGGGTGAAAACTTTTGAACAGAATGAAGATGTGTACATTTTTCTTATTTTGCCTAAATATTATATATTTTTTTCATTTAGTACTGACTTTCAGAAGCTACAGAAGATACTTAAATGTTTCCAAGAAGACAAAATAAGTTAAATTTACCCTGACAAGTGACACTTGGCTCCCTTGCAAGTGATCGAAGCCTTAAAAAGTAACTTTTTTATTTCTTCAGAAAAATCAATGAAATAGATTTGTTTAATAATCTTTTGTGATTATTATATAGAATTTTGAGGAGATTTTCTGATACTATGCAATATTTATACAATTTTAATGACCGGTTTTGTTTTCCTCTAGAATTAATATACATTTATTGAATTTAATTGTTTATTATTTTCATTTCACATTATTTCACAACATTTCACATTAAATTGCTTTATTGCTGAACATTTTTTTTTCAGCACAGTAGCAGATTTGTAGTTTGTACCACCAAAAGATTCTCAGAATTACTGCAGTTTTTCGTATTTCCTATTCATTTCCTATGTTGGTCATTTTTGACCGCGAAGGAGCCAAGTGTGACAATTTTTTTTTTTGACCTTTTAACATCCGAATCATGTCAGTGATTTTATTTTTAATTTTTTCCCATCATAGCTAATGCAGCAAAAGTCACTAAGTGTCATCTCATTCCGATGAAGCTACAATTTATTACATTTTAAAACATACAATTTTTCAGTCAAAAATGACCAAAGAGGCCCAGAGGGTTAATCCATCATGTTTCCTTCTGAAGCATCAGTGAGTGTTTGAACCTTCTGTAATAGTTGCATATGAGTCCCTCAGTTGTCCTCAGTGTGAAAAGATGAATCGCAAAATCATACAGTCATTGTTGGAAAGGGTTCAAATACATAAAAATGCTGAAAAACCAAAGAATTTGATGGACCTGAAGGATTTTTCTGAAGAACAGCAGACAGTTCAACTGTTCAGGACAAACAAGGGACTCATGAACAACTATCACTAAACAAACAAACCTGTGGATCATTCAGGGAACAACACAGTATTAAGAATCAAGTGTATGTAAACTTTTGAACGGGGTCATTTTTACAAATGCAACTGTTCTCTAAGTGTCTATTATGTGAAATGACTATATTCAGGTCAGTACTAAATAAAAAATAACATGCATTTTGCATGTTCCCTCTTATTTTGGTAAAATCAACATTTTGTAGATTCTGAAAGGTGTATGTAAACTTTTGACTGCCATTGGTCCGTATTGTAATGCGTTGTTGTAATCTTTGACATTGAAACAGAGGATCGTTCAATTTGTAGGAGCTCTGAGTTCCCTCAGTAACTGTTTAAATGCAAGTTCTGGCAGGAACTTCTGTCAGTGTTTTGGACATTTGAGTTTGAGGAATGAAACCGTACCTGTAAAACATCAGCGTGGTTTATTTAGTCCACATTCGAACAAACATATTTCATTAGGTGTGAGTCCTGCTGGGCGAAGCAGAGCGAAAAGCAGCTGTGCGCCTCCATAAATACCACTTGATGTGCTTAGATGAGGAAATGGCCGATCCTCTAGCTGATGTGTTTTCAGAAACTGTAAGAAACTGCCTTTAATCTAGTGCCTTGAAAGATGTTAATCAACAGTACTTGTTTGTGCATGAGCATTGTGTGTGTGCCTACAGGCCATGTTGGCAATCTTTCCCAAAGAGAAAGAGGGTCAGAAAGTTGTGTGCTTAAAGGGTGGGTTGTGGGTGTAACTTGCCAATATGGATAAAAGGGAGACTTTGAAGATGTGACATTGATTAAACGTCCACTTAACTAGATGTTCAAACTAGGGATGCATTGAATGTTCGCCGAAAATGGCAAAAAGGCCAAATCAATTATAGCGAAGAATGATGTGATGTTCAAATAGTGGCGTGCACTAATGCAGCAAACATGTTGGCAGTTTGGAAACATTTAAACTGTCTGAGAAAGACGCAAAAGTCATTACAAGCACTGACAGTCATTGCTCTGATTGACAGTAATAACCGGACCAAACAAATGACAAGCTGATGTCAAAAAAAAAGAGCTTAAATGATTCAGATGAAATTCAGAGTAGCAAAACTACAGCAGTAACAAGTTTGTGTTGGTTAAATATAGGCTATTTAATAGATTTAACAGTTCAAGAGTAAACTTAAAAGATAGTTATTCAGTTTTATAAAACATTTCAAATTCCTATCGATTCATATTGAGTGCATTATTTAATTATTATACCATAAATATTTAACGTATTTGTAGTGCACTATATATTAGTATTTAAATAATTCACCCTTATAGGCTGTTTGTGTGTGAGCTTAATGACTTTCTGCACTTGCTATACTATATAAATCAGTGCGGTATATTACTACAATTTATTATACCGGTAATTTTATAATAAATCGAAAAGCAAGACGTCTTGAAAAATATAGGGAGAGGCAGCTGCATAATAAATAATCCTCTGCTGCCATCTATTGATTATATGGGATAATTCCATATTATTTTAGCCAAAAATAGACGTCGTTTTCCGTGAAAAGTCATTTTTTCGATGCCTTTTTTTATGAATGAAAAGTGAGTCCTTGAAGTACATTTTATTTCACAGCTGTAGAGTTAGAAAATAATAAAGTCTTTAAAATATTGCAAGATTTTAAAAATGTGTTCATGACTATGAAGGCAAGTTACTGATTATCAACAATACGATTAAGATGTCCTGGAAGAGAAATATTGCTAGCTAGCTAACGTTAGCCCTAAACACGTTATGATAGTGTTTAGCTGTCAGCATTTAAATGTACAACTATGCAGGTACAGAGAGTAGGGGATTGCCAGGCTCAGCATTTAAATTATGTTGTTAAATAATATGAAACTGAACGTTCATGCCGCTAACATTGTTTATAATGTTGCAATTATAATTTTTCTCAGTTTCTGATAAGAACGAGGCACTAGCTCAGTCTCAAGAGTGTCCATCTATACATAGCACATATAAAATGAGCTTCAGCGGAAGTTTACCAGCTGCTTATCTTTATGCGGAAGTTCTAAAGAACGCTTCGTGCATATGGTCAATTGTATTTATTCTGACAGTGCAGCACAAGCTTCTTAGCCAGGGTTCAAAGTCCAAAGATGAGAATCATTCATAAATCTGCTGCTGTCAGCAAAAAGTAGTACTGAGGTCTTCTTGTGGTTTTCCTCCAAAATAAAAGTCAACATTCATAAATGTTAGTATTGTAATTTTACTGTTGCTCTGTAAAATAAAATGAAAAAGACAAAAATAATAACAATCATTACAACAGCTCTATTAATACATTTATTATAACATTCTCCTTTGCTCAGCAAAACTGCATTTATTTGTACATTAAAAACACATGCCTGATTAAAGAAGGGGGTCTTAAAAATGGCCAAAGAATATTATTTTACTAACTTATTCATTTTAAGTTAAATTGTGCTTTGTTAGTGTGCTATAATGTCTACTAAAATCTTAAAATTGTTCAGTGTTGAGTAAATATTTAAAACATTTTTTTTTTTTGACAAGCAAGACAAAACAGTAAAAAAGCAAATATTGGCTATTTAATTTATGCAATGGTGGGGGAAAAAATGGTGGTAAAATCAGGGGAAACACGAAAAACCATGTTCGGTAATCGGCCTTCGGCCCAGTGTTTAATTTTGTTCGGCTTCGACCAAGAATTTTCATTTCGGTTCACCCCTAGTTTGGTTTGTATTTAAAGGAATAGTTAATCCAAAATGAATATTTGCTGAAAATGTACTCATCCCCTGGCCATCCAAGATTTAGATGAGTTTGTTTCTTCCTCAGATTTGGAAAATTGTAGCAGTGCGTCACTTGCTCACCAATGGATCCTCTGCAGTGAATGGGTGCCGTCAGAATGAGAGTCTAAACAGCAGGATTTGCAAATGTCTTTATTTAAGTGCGATTCATAAAAATGGATGTTTTTGCACTATGAAACTGTCACAAAGCGCTTTTGGTTTTTATACTTGATTGTTTCAAAGTATATGCAAGTCATTGTTCTGTTTTGATGATTTAATGGAATAGGATTATGGGTAAAATTATTTCACCAAACAAGACTACTAGATGCATTAGTCAAGGCCTTTTTCAAACTAAATCTTGTGAACACTTAGGTGTTTAGGAGTTTGACTCAATGGTTCAAAACTTCTGGAAAAATAATAGTTTAGATTACTCACCCTCAGGCCATCCCAGATGTAGATGAGTTTGTTGCTTCATCAGATTTGGAGAAATGTGTCATTCCATCACTTTCTCACCAATGGATCATCTGCAGTGAATGGGTGCCGTCAGAATGAGAGTCCAAACAGCTGATAAAAACATCACAATAATCCACAAGTAATCCACACCTCTCCAGTCCATCAGTTAACATCTTGTGAAGCCAAACGGTGCGTGTTTCTAAGAAACAATCCATCATTAAGATGTTTTTAGCTTCAAATCCTCACTTCTAGGCAAGATATGAGTTCATAATCTATAAAAACACCTCCTCCAGTTGTCTCCTGCATCAAAATTAGACTGTTTTTGCTTTTAAACAGTGCTTGATTTGTGCAGATTTCTCTCCTGATTCACGCCAGACCACTTTTTTGGATTATGGACTCCTGTTTTAGTTAAAAATGTCTTAGTGATGGGATTGTTTGATACAAACACTTCGCTTTTGGTACACAAGATGTAAATTGATGGACTGGAGTGGTGTGAATTACTTGTGGATTATTGAGTTGTTTTTTTTTTATCTGCTGTTTGGACTCTCATTCTAATGGCACCCATTCACTACAAAGGATCCACTGGTGAGGAAGTGATGTCATGCTACATTTCTACATCTTGGATGGACTGAGAATGATTAATCTGTTAATAATTTTTCATTTTTGGGAAAACTATTCTTTTTCCAGTATCTCATTTTACCATAATCCTGCTCAATTTTTTCATTACCCATCATGTTTTTTCATAACTGTATAAACAGAACAATGACTTGCATATACTTTAAAACAATCAAAAACGCACTAGGTCTAACCGAAAGCCAAAGTTTCAGTGTGCATTTTGATTGTTTCCTAGTGCAAAAGCATTCAGTTTTATGAATGGCACTTAAATAGGACATTGGCAAATCCTCTGGATCTTGCGTACTAACAGGAATTTACAAAACCTCCTTTCCTCGACCTCTCCCACAGCAAACGAAACAAACGTCTAGCTCGCCTGTCCAGATAAAGTTTACGTTTGTAATCCTTATGCCTTCATGAATCACGGATCTGTAGAGAAGCTTGCATCGACGCTGTCTGAGAAATGAAATGTATCATGGCCAGCAGCCAGCGATAGATCTGGCCTACAGTTATGTGTGTTCATCACCCGTCTGTCAGCGGTACGCGAGCTCCAGCGAGACCTGATTCACGTCTGCGGCGGCAGGTGTTCACCACGGATCACTGCATTCCATCAGGTGACGGAGCCGACAGATACTGATCCTGAGAGCCTTTCAAATGAGATAAGCCACGAAACTAATAACCCGAAGGCATGTTCTGTTGGCTTCACACTGCCAGGAAGGAATTTATTCAAAATGCATTCAGTTCATAATCCGCACTGACAGGAGATGCTCTGATATTCTTGCCCAAGGGGTCATGGGGGTGGATATACACTTTGGTGAATTTTTAATGTATATTTTTATATACATTTATAACTATCACCCTATGGAAGCTGAATAACTGAATAAAAAAATAAAAAAAGGTGAATGCAACTTTTTTTCTGACATTTCTGAAAAAAAAAAAAAAAAAAATAGCAGTTACCCAATTTAACCCTTTATAGGGCACTCCTTGAAATACTTGGAAATTCAAAAATTCAACCCTGGAGTGTTATTGGAGGTTATTACAAGACTTTAAAACTTTTGTGACTTAAAAAAAAAAAGTAAATTTATGTTAAAAATTAAGGTCAATGAAGTTACCATATATGGTTCCTATGGTACCAGTCTATGGTAATTTATCCCTCCCAATATATATATATATATATATAAAATGTAAAAAAAAAAAATACATAAAACAAATGTAATCTTTATAGAATATTTATTTAGGAACATTTTATTTACTAACATTACATTTTTTTTATTTCTTCTTTTTCATTTGTCAAAGTCACAAACTTAACAGAAAATTCATTTAGGAAATTCATTTCTTTCATTTAGGAACTTTTTTTCTTTTTCATGTGTCACCATTCCAGTCCAGTCACTTAGGCAACTGCTTCATGGTACTTGACAAAGCAGTTGCGATCAGCATTGAAGCACATGTGGACCTTACAGACCCTACAGATCATGTTAGATCTCATTATGTTTCCCTTCTTGCTGCAGTACTTGCAGGTCTGTTGGGTGGTGTAGACAGGAAGCCTGGAAAAAATCCAGACCCTAATCTATTAAAATTAAGGGTCTGGCATCGAGCAATGAAAAGGGCCTAACTCGAGGGGCGGCACCAAGCATGCATTTGAAACCCTCACTGCACACAATTGGATAACGCCACGACCAATCACAACAATACAAGGTGTGACGTATCCAGAGCGCTTAGCTACCAGCGGAGCTAACTGATAGATTAAACTCTTGCCGTATCCAGTCGGATGCAGCCTTCTTGCAAAGGAACGATTCGAGCACGGTTTTCTGTTCCTCTTTTATATGAAAAGCCAAGTCTAACTCGTTCATTGTAGTGGCCAAAGCTATTTCAAACAACTGGTTTTCATATGTTTACTAAATGATTTCGGACGTCGGAGCGCTGTCGTCATCATCTTAGCTCGCCTCTGGCCCGCCTACATCAGATACACCGATTTGATTGGTTCCCAGAACTGCTTACGTAAAGCAGTAACGTGCATCATTGCTCGATGCCAGAGTGTCTTCCAGAGACAATTCAAATTGTGCTCTCGCCAGACCTCTGGATTTCCAGGGTAGTAGACGGGCATGGAACAGGGATATGTCAAACCGCACAGAATCACCTGGATTGGGGCTGTGGTGTCCCCGGACAGGCTTGGGGACATCAGCAGAGA
Organism: Garra rufa; assembly: GCF_049309525.1. Classification (NCBI taxonomy): domain Eukaryota; kingdom Metazoa; phylum Chordata; class Actinopteri; order Cypriniformes; family Cyprinidae; genus Garra; species Garra rufa. The sequence goes on from NC_133383.1 coordinate 31,428,013, forward strand.
TGCTGGGGGTGCATGAAAATGATAAGCTCCTTCGGGGGCGAGACATGGCTGGGGTTTGGCTGCTGCAACTCTCTCCAGGCTGGTGAAATGGTTGCAAAGATGGCTGTGGTGGTGGAGGAGGTCATGGAACTGGCCAGGACGGAGACTATCTGGTTGGTGACACCCATTGCTTGTTGTTCAGATGTCAAGGGGACACCATGGGCCTCCAGCATAGTTTTGCCCTGGTATAGCACCAGGTCATGAATAAAGCCATCCTCTGAAGCCCTGGCAAACAACTTAAACCTCCGTTTGTCTGGCTTTTTCTTGATGTATTGCCTCAGGTTGCTGGCTGTCTTGCCTTTGTAGGCAACCATAACCTCATCCACAGACTGCTTGGGGGTCTGTGGCTCACTCCTGAAGGCAGTAACCAGGAGGCTGAACAGCGGACGGTCTTTGAAAAACCTGTCTATGGTGTCATTAAAGTGGACAAGCCTTCTCATCTGCCTGAACCTCTTAGATGACATGAGGTTTGCAACTTGAGGGACCCTGGTCTCCATTGCCCAGTAGTCATCAATGGAAGGCAGCTCAGAAATCCCCTTGTAGAGTAGGATAGCAAGCAACAAAATTCCTCATCTCTTCTTCAGTGGTGGTGAAGGTGGTGTTGATGTCCTTCTGTGTTGCATACAAGTTGGCATTGTATGTTATATGCTTGAAGACTTGTGGGCTAAAGTATTTGCTAAAGTAATGAAATGGAGTCTCAATGAAGTCAGGGGGAAAGTTCTGGTATTCAGGCAGGGCTTGGTTGTCCAGATCAACCTTCTTCCAGGTGGTTAGCCTGGCTGCTGGCTTCCCTTTCTTGGTGCGCCCCTTGGCTTGAGGTGCTGGCTGGTCTTCGTCCTCATTCTTGTCAATGTCATCGTCGTCATCAAGCTCCTCCACTGCAGGCCGCACACACTTCCTCTTGGTAGAGGGGCCCATGTCACTAGAGCATGGAGTGTCCAGATTGAGGGCAGGTGGGATGAAGTCAGGGTCTGACACATCGTCATCTTCATCGTCGGAGCCCTCATCGTCACTGATGGCGGGGTCAGCTGGCACAACAACAACCGACCTTGTACCATAGAATAGCCGAGTAGACAGCTACAAAAGAAAAGTGAGAATGTTTTTAAATTAAGTATCAATCCCACATTTATTTGTGAAAGAAAAGCGCAGATCTACTAAAAACAAATAATACTGAAAAAAATTGTAAATGTAAAAAAAAAAAAAAAAAAAAAAAATTAGCACTAAGTACTGGTGGCACCACTTACTTTAACAGTAATAATAAACACCAGTCTATGCTATAATAATATAAATTGGGTTAGTAGTAATTATTATAATAAAAACTTATAAGTTATACATATTTCTCTATTTATGGCTTGAAAACTTCAGTAAATGGCTTATGTTTCCCACTGGATCACTGTATAATGTTATACAAACCTGTGTCAGCATCTGATGGACTATTGAGTACTATCCCACTAAACATTAGACGTCTGACGGACGTCTAGATTACGTCAATATTCAAAAACGACGTACGAAAGACGTTGTTTGGACGTGTCTTTCACATCTTTGCGCAATGGGATCATTCTACATAATCACATAAATTGTAAATATATAATAAAAAAAAATAATAATAGCACTATAAATACTGGTGGGGACCACTTATTTTAGCAGTAACAATAAGCACCAATATATGCCATTTAATCATAATAAAAACTATTATAAGGTACTACAACTGACTAAAATGACACATATTTCACTGTTTATGGCTTGATCATTTCAATAAATGGTTTGTTTCACACTGGATTACTGTATAATGTTACACAAACCTGTGGCAATATTCAGTGCACTATTAAATACTATTGTCCTATGTTACATAATTTGTTAAAAAAACGGAAAAAAAAATAGATGACTATCTAGACGCATCGGGCGTATGTCTAAAAACGGGCATACTATAACTTGCGTTACTTTTACATGAACAGGGCGTATGTCTAAAAATGGACATGTTACTTGAGCTTGTTTTACCTGAACGGGGCGTATGATCAAATATAATCAATATAAATATAATTCTATGCAAACAACATCTATCTCAACATTTAACACAACTATTCAACTATATAATGTGTGCGTTTTTATTAACTTACCATTGTTTGTTTCGATGCTTTCTCCTTATTTGTAAGAGTAGGCAGTAGCGTAAAATAGCGTTTTACTGATTCCGGAAGCACACTGAAGTTTGAAACGCCCCGCAATTCAGAGAGGAATAAAGCCGCAATTCCGGGAGGAATAAAGCCGCAATTCCGAGAAGAATAAAGCCGCAAATTCCGAGAGGAATAAAGCCACAATTCCGGGAGCCGCAATTCCGAGAGCCACAATTCAGAGAAGAATAAAGCTGCAATTCCGAGAGAAATAAAGCCGCAATTCCGAGAGAAATAAAGCCGCAATTCCGAGAGCCGCAATTCCGAGATAAATAAAGCCGCAATTCCGAGAAGAATAAAGCTGCAATTCCGAGAGCCGCAATTCCAAGAGAAATAAAGCCGCAATTCCGAGAGAAATAAAGCCGCAATTCCGAGAGAAATAAAGCCGCAATTCCGAGAGAAATAATGCTGCAGTTTTGAGAGAAATAAAGTCACAATTCTGAGTGGAATAAAGTCGGAATTCCAAAAGAAATAAAGATGGAATTCCAAGAGTCGCAATTCTGAGAGAAATAAAGCTGCAATTTCGAGAGAAATAAAGCCGCAATTCCGAGAGCCACAATTCCGAGAGAAATAAAGCCGCAATTCCGAGAGAAATAAAGCCGCAATTCCGAGAGAAATAATGCTGCAGTTTTGAGAGAAATAAAGTCACAATTCTGAGTGGAATAAAGTCGGAATTCCAAAAGAAAAAAAGCCGGAATTCCAAGAGTCACAATTCCAAGAGTCGCAATTCCGAGAGAAATAAAGTCGCAATTCCGAGAGAAATAAAGTCGCAATTCCGAGAGAAATAAAGTCGCAATTCCGAGAGTCGCAATTCCGATAGAAATAAAGATGGAATTCCAAGAGTCGCAATTCTGAGAGAAATAGAATAGTGAGTTTATATCCCACAAGTAACTTTTTTGCCAATTTCTTTCTTTCTTTCAGAATCGTCTGATGTAAAGTCGCAGTTCTAAGAAATAACATCACAATTCCAAGAAATAAAGTCAAAATTGTGAGAAGTCGGAATTCCAAAAGAAATAAAGCCGGAATTCCAAGAGTCGCAATTCCGAGAGAAATAAAGCTGCAATTCCGAGAGAAATAAAGCTGCAATTCCGAGAGAAATAAAGCTGCAATTCCGAGAGAAATAAAGCTGCAATTCCGAGAGAAATAAAGCTGCAATTCCGAGAGAAATAAAGCTGCAATTCCGAGAGAAATAAAGCTGCAATTCCGAGAGAAATAAAGCTGCAATTCCGAGAGAAATAAAGCTGCAATTCCGAGAGAAATAAAGCTGCAATTCCGAGAGAAATAAAGTCGCAATTCCGATAGAAATAAAGATGGAATTCCAAGAGTCGCAATTCTGAGAGAAATAGAATAGTGAGTTTATATCCCACAAGTAACTTTTTTGCCAATTTTTTTCTTTCTTTCAGAATCGTCTGATGTAAAGTCGCAATTCTAAGAAATAACATCACAATTCCAAGAAATAAAGTCAAAATTGTGAGAAGAAAGTCGGAATTCCAAAAGAAATAAAGCCGGAATTCCAAGAGTCGCAATTCCGAGAGAAATAAAGCTGCAATTCCGAGAGAAATAAAGCTGCAATTCCGAGAGAAATAAAGCTGCAATTCCGAGAGAAATAAAGCTGCAATTCCGAGAGAAATAAAGTCGCAATTCCGAGAGTCGCAATTCCGATAGAAATAAAGATGGAATTCCAAGAGTCGCAATTCTGAGAGAAATAGAATAGTGAGTTTATATCCCACAAGTAACTTTTTTGCCAATTCAGGGCTCTAGAGTGCGACCAATTTGGTCGCACGTGCGACCTAATTTCTCAATGGTGCGACTAAAAAAAATCAAAGGTTGCACCGGTGCGACCAGCCGTTCAAGGGGGAAAAAACGAAACTCCGTCACTCAACAACAGACACACATTAGACCCATATCGTGGTCTAAACCAATCAGAGATGAAGGACGGATCCCGCCCCCCCTCTGATTGGCAGTGGTCCAGATATTCCTGTACGTGTGTGTACGTTTGAAAATGCATGTGATGCAGTCAGGATGTCTCTACATTGTCAAGCGTTTACAATGCCTCCTCCGCAAAAACACGGACTGGATCGCGGACTCCATTCATAAAAACCGAATTTACTATGGCGCGGAATGCCACGTAATACGTTGATTTCTGGATTGATAAATCAAAAGTTGGTCTGCCACTTAATTCAAATCGCGATATGGAATAGTGTCTATGAACATAGATATATATATATATATATATATATATATATATACATATGTCTATGAAAACTGAAAGGCAAAAAGACCGTTTAAAATGAATCCTGCATGTTTCCGTTTGCCTCTATGTATTAATGGAGGAGACGTGTATTTTTTTTTTTAACTACACGTGTATAGGCTACTGAAGCACGCGTGACGCTCCCGCTAATTTTTGGCATTTGCATCTCACATGAACAGATAAACTCAATCTCCAAACCTACTGTGTCACTTTTACCGTTTCATTTGAGAAAGCATCATATCATACGGTACACACAGAAACTCCACGGCAACCTGTCAAAATAAAAGTACGGTTTAACATGAAACAGAACAATATTAGTCCTGTATTACTTTTGTACAGTATAATGTAGGTGTTTATATATTCCTATTTATAAATCATATATATGTTTGCCAAAAATTAAAAAGGTTTATTTTTCATTTGATTAAAAATAAATAAATGTTTATGCTTTCATTTGATTATGAGAAAAATTAAAACAAGAATTTCAAAAAAAAAAAAAAAAAAAGATTGTAGAGTCCTATTGTTCAAAATGTTAAAATAGAGAGTTTTGGACTTATTTTTTCACTGAAATGTTTTCGTTATTACACAAAGTAGGGTAAAGTACTGGGGAAAAAAATAAGTTTCAAATAAAGAACTTTATATTGACCAGATTGTTAGTTAATCATTTACAAGTCAATATTGCCTATATGGACAGGGATTAAAAAATAAATAAAAAAAAAAGTTAAAAAAAAAGTGAACTTGTAAAACTGCGGTGTTAAATGTGATGCGGTTGAAAATTTGGGTGCACCTAACTTTTGTGCTGGTGCACCTAAGAAAAAAAGTTAGGCGCACCAGTGCAACCAGTGCAAAAAGTTAGTCTAGAGCCCTGCAATTTTTTTCTTTCTTTCAGAATCGTCTGATGTAAAGTCGCAGTTCTAAGAAATAACATCACAATTCCAAGAAAAAGTCAAAATTGTGAGAAGAAAGTTGCAATTATCTTTTCTGACATATTTCTCAGAATTGTGAGTTTTTGTCTCAATTCCGAGAGCAAAAAAAGTCAATTTTTTCAGTGCTGAAATTGGGCTTTTATATCACCCTTCAAAAATGACAAATGAAAAATTATTTCAATGAAACAAAGAAACGATTCATTCTAGTGTAGTTTAGATTTTTAGTCTTACAGTCACATTATAGCAGTTTTTTGCACATTGATGTAACTGACTTAACTTATGTAAGTCAGAGGAAGAGTGTGCGGTTTTTGCATGTGGCACAGTGATGTGATTGTTTCAGTCTTTCCACTCTTTTTTTTTTTCTCCTTCCAGTTGTCTGAAAGCAACGTTGTGCCATTGATTTTGATTAATACCTGCTCTGATAGAGATGGAAGTGTGTTTTCAGCAAACTGCTGTTTCATGTCGAGCTGCAGAGATGCGGGGCTCTTTAATGATACACTAGGAAACGCTCTGAAATCTGTTTTTAATTTGCCTCATAAACAGTCACAGGACATTGCCTCATGTTTAATACCGCATACTTCCACAAGTATGTAACGGTCTACCATCGCCTGCCTCTTTTGGATTGGGATGTATATTTTCTTCTTGGGCTCTTGGCTCGCTTTTACTTGGTCTATAACGTAAACCTGTGCAGTTCGGTCTCGCATTGTTTTGATTGTCGTCTGTCTTGAAAACAGCTGTAGGAAAAAGAGGCAAAACCTTTAACAGTCATTTTCCTTTTAGCTGTTTTTGCTCAAACTCTTAATTGTTGTCGTTTCAAAGCACAGCAAAACAGCGTTTCATATGAAAAGACTGAGATTTTCTTAGATAAGCTTTGAACTTTAGCTGTGGGTGAGCTGCATAGACCATAATCCCTAATGTTTGGGCCGCAGGATATGAACTTTCAAAATAATAACCGTAAAGGGAACAGGTTGTGACGCAGGCCGAGTGGCTTTTTTGGAGTCGTGGAAAGTCTGTGTGTGTTTGAGTCAGTCAGATCTCAGTAGTTCGGCAACATCATTCATCTTATTAGCTGAGAAACGATTGAAAATAATTACACCCATTATATTGAGCACACTTTTGTTTTGTTTTAAGACGAGACACTGCAGGTAAATTGGGTCAAAAAATCACTAATAGTTATCACCTTACTTTCTCAGTTGATTGATTACATTGATAATTGCTAACATTTTTTGTATTACAAGTTTTCTAAAATGTTAGGTTTTAATATGCAAATGAAGCATTATTTAATGAAATATGCACTAATTTGCATACATTTCTAGTACAAAAATCTAAACACTTTGATTTTTGTTTGATTTATTTCATTTTTATTAAAATTTAATTTAATTTGTTTATTTAATTTAATTGTATTTTATTTTGAGTTGAATTGAAATTTATTTAATTGTTTCTATTTTATTGAATTGAATTAACATTTTTATTGAATTGAATTGAATTTATTTTAATTTTATTTATTTTAAAGTTTTCTAAAATGTTAGGTTTTAATATGCAAATGAGGCATTATTTAATGAAATATGTGCTAATTTGCATACATTTCTAGTACATAAATCTAAACACTTTTGATTGTTTGATTTTTATTCATGTATTGCATTTATTTATTTTTATTTATTTGTATTTATATTTATATAATATATTTATAAATATATTTATTTGTATTATATATATATATATATATATTTTTTTTTATTATTTAAAGAAATGACTACTTTTATAATACTTCTGTTCAGCACAGATATGTTACATTGATGAAAAGGTGACAGTAAAGGCATATAATGTCCTGTGATTTCAATTTCACATAAATGCAGTTTTTTTTTAGCGTTCTGTTCATCAAAATATCCTGAAAATTTGTTTCCACAAAACATTTCGGCAGCTGTTTACAATCTTGATAATAATCAGCAATATTATAATAATTACAATATAATAATACAGCTTTGAGCATAAGAGACTTCTTTAAAAAAAAATGATTGACCCCTGAATGTTATTGTATTGTATTTTAATTTAATTTAATTTTTTTAGTTGAATCTTATTTTATTTTAATTGAACTGTATTTAATTGATTTTTTTTTTTATTTAATTTAATTTTGTTTTTATTTTATTTCATTGAATTTTATTGAATTGAATTTTAATTGAATTCATTTTTATTTTATTTATTTTAATTAAAGTTTTCTAAAATGTTAGGTTTTGATATGCAAAATGGGGCATTATTTATTGAAATATGCGCTAATTTGCATACATTTCTAGTACGAAAATCTAAACACTGGATGAAGTCAGTTTAATAAATTCTTGTTAATTTTTTTTTGGGACAGAGTCAAATGTTTTTACAGAAGGAATTTTGGATATCTCATTTTCAATTCAGAAAATACTTAGAAAAGGGGAAAAAAAAAAAAAAAAATATATATATATATATATATATATATATAATTTTTTTTTTTTTTAACAGTTTTTTTGGAGAATGAAATGTATAAAATCAAGCAAATTACATAAATCCCTCTGTAAAAACCTTCAGGATATAGACAGGAATAAAAATTTAAAGTTTGGTGTGTGTAAGTGCTACTGAAGTGGAGATTTATGGCTCAGTCTAGCAGAAAAACTCATTTTGAGAAAACAGCATTTAAAAATATGCATTGTAATTGAAATCTATTGACACAAATAGATAAAGTGCTATAAAAGAAAGACTTTACAGTGTCTTTTGGATGATTAGTCTGAAAAACACTTGAAAAACCAAAAAGCCCAAAATCTCAAACTTAATAGGTGCATGAAAACAGTGTTTTTGCCTGCAGTGTCTCCCCTTAAGTTTCTTTATGTTGTAAAACTTTAATATGTCATGACTGGGTTGTGAAAAGAGCGTTTCATTAAAGAATGGAGGCAGGTGCTTGGAAGAGATCAAATGTAAAAGGGATTCATGCATTTCAGAGGTTATTACATTCTGATGAAAGGCAGACAAAATTGGAAAAACGTGCACACATGAATAGACAAAACTGTTAGCAAATCCACATTTGTACACCAACCAGGTTTAAAAGTCATTGTTGCATGTATTATATGTAATATATATTATGATGCACTGATTTATTGATTCACTTTCTTGCATTTTACCTTTTCTTTCTCTTGCAGTTGTATTGCGTTAGACACATTTGTAGAGGTATTCTTACCTTTCCTCCAAATTTCTGCCTTATTTTCAAACATGATCTTAAATTCATGGCCTGGTGTTGATGGATAGTGCTGGTAACCCAGTCATTGGGATAAAATTACCATCTGTGAGCCACCTTGATGATAAGGTGGATGCTTTAGCTGTCTCTTGATAGCATCTGAGTTTGTATTTGAGGGAAAATACCAAAAGACAAGCCGATTATTATCTGATGAAAAATTGTAGTGTTGCTTTGCTGTTGGTGCTTAGTGAGGATGTGTAAGCTTCAATATATCTCAGTTGAGGTCAAAAGTTTACATTTAACCTTTCAGAATCTGCAAAATGTTAATTATTTTAGCAAAATTAATACTTTTATTCAGCATAGATGTGTTAAATTGATGAAAAGGGACGATAAAGGCACTTCATTTTCAAATAAATGCTGTTCTTTTTAGCGTAGTAGAGTTTCCACAAGTAATTTTAGTGGCACAACTGTTTTGAACATTGATAAAAATCAGAAATGTTTCCTGAGCAGCGAATCAGTATATTAAAATGATTTCTGAAGGATCATGTGACACTGAAGACTAGAGTAATGATGCTGAAAATTCATATTTTAAGAGACTTCTTTTAAAAAAAAAAAACCGATTGACCCTAAATTTTCATTTAAAATCTTTATTTTTTTATTTTATTTTATTTTATTGAATAGAATTGAATTGAATTTTTATTTTATTGAATTGCATTGAATTTTAATTTATTGTAGTTTAATTGTATTGAATTGAGTTGAATTTTTTATTTATTTTATTGAATTGAATTTTATTGAATTGAATGTAATCTTAACTGAATTTTATTTGAATTATTTAATTTTTTTATTGAATTTATTCTGTTTTATTTTTATTGAATTTAATTTATTCATTGTATTGAATTGAATTTTATTGAATTAAATTGATATATTTTTTTATTAATTTTAATTTGTATTTTATAATTTATTTAATTTTATTTCATTGAATTGAATTGAATTTTTTATTTAATTTTATTAAATTGAATTGAATTTAATTTACTGTAATTTAATTGATTGAATTTACATTTAATAATTTTTATTTTATTGAATTTAATTTTAACTTAATTTTTAATTGAATTTAAAAAAAAATTATTTAATTTTTCAATTTAATTTTTGTTTTTATTTTATTTTATTGAATTGAATTTTATTGAATTGAATTAATATTTTTTAATTTTATTAATTTTAATTTGTATTTTTATAATTTATTTAATTTCATTTTATTGAATTAAATTTTATTGAATTTATTTTATTTTATTAAATTGAATTTATTGAAATTTTAATTTTATTGAATTGGATTTAATTTTAATTTAATTTTTAATTTAATTTAATTTTTTAATGTAATTTTTTTATTTAATTTAAGTAATTTGTTTTGTTTTGTTTTTATTTTATTGAATTGAATTGAGTTTTACTTAAATTTAATTTTATTTTATTTTGAGTCATCAGTTTCTGCCTCTGGTCAGTCAGAAAAGTGCTACCACTCTTCTCAACCAGTCCGTTTGCGTCACTCATGTCTGTAGCACAAATAGTCCAACAAAAGTTATAGCAAAATTTCCTAATTACAACTCAAAGTTGTTTCATATCCCTAATGAGAACTTTTTAGAAACTTAAGCAGTGTTGGTCATTTTATCAATAACCTTTTGGGCCTTAATGGAGCCCAGGCAGTGGAACTAGATGTGCCTCTATTTATCGAAAGTGTACACAATGACATCTGCGTTTCATTTCTCCGCCTGTGCAATCATTCAAGGCTTATGTTATGAGCGCTCTCTCGCTCACTTTCTCTCTTGTGTGTTTGATGTCGTGATGTTTACGGTTTCCTTCTCTCTGATGAAATCAGCACAAACACACACAAATGCACACATCTCTCCTGAAACGTTCCCAGAGTGGGGTTTAAACCTAAAGATTGGTGGTCAGCCGTTGAAAATTGTAAATGGATCTTTTTGCCCGGTCTAGACACATAAGCCACCTCACACCGTGTTCTTTGAGCACAGTCGGCGGGTTTACCGTATTAATGAAGACCAGATGATGCCGGTCTGTCCACGAGAGAGAGGCATAGACTCTTGACTGTCCGTCCCAGGCCAACTGACTCATGTTAGATGTTTAAAGCAATATATCACCCAAAACATTATTCTGACTCCAATATTTCTTCTTTATTCACTAAAACCTGAATGTTCAAGCTGTTATTTTCCATTCAGCAAAAGTGGATGGCGGTTTATACTGACAGTCTTTCTAAACAGTAGGTTTTTTGTAGTGAACAAAGCAACATTTAACAATATTTGAGTCTCAAGCTTTTAAAGGGATAGTTTACCCAAAAATGAAAATTACCCCATGATTTACTCATCCTCAAACCATCCTAGCTGTACATGACTTTCTTCTTTCAGATGAATATAATCAGAGTTATATTAAAAAACTGTCCTGGCTCTTCCAAGCTTTATAATTGTAATAAATGGGTGCTGAGATTTTGAAGCCCAATAAAGTGCATCCATTCATCATAAAAAGTGCTCCACATGGCTCTCGGGGTGTTCACAAAGTCCTTCTAAAGAAAATCGATGCATTTGTGTAATGCCGTAGGATGAACGCGGAAGAGAAGAGAGCAAAACTATGCACCAGTCATGAATTAGGAGTACAAAATGAGGATTTGTAAAGAAAAATGTTGGAGGATTTCGAAATAAGCCAAGAGGACACTGTTTTTTCTTTGCTGTAAACAAAATTTGGTTCTCACAAGCACATTCTCAATGCTACAGTAACTCAGTAAAGTGAGTAGACCCCTCACATTTCAGCAACCATTTTAGTATATCTTCTCAAGGGACAATACTATAGAAATGAAACCTAGATATATTTTAATGTAGTCAATGTGCAGCTTGTATAGCAGTATAGATTTACTGTCTTCTGAAAATAACTCAACATACAGCCATTATTGTCAAAAATACCCTAAGTGAACTTGTCCAAAGCTTCAATATTTTGTGTTAGCACCATTGTTATCTGGCACTGCCTCAATCATCCTGGGCATGGCATTAACCAGAGCTGCACAGATTGTTACTGGGATCCTCTTCCATTCCTCAGAGCTGCTGGACGTTAGACACATGGTGCTTTTCCACCTTACGCTTGAGGATGACCCACAGGTGCTTAATAGGGTTCAGGTCTGGAGACGCACTTGGCCACCTCATCACCTTCAGCTTCAGCTTCCTCAGCAAGGCAGTTGTCATCTTGGTGGTGTGTTTGGGATCATTATCATGTTGGAAAACTGCCATTCTGTCTAGTTTCTGGAGGGAAGGCATCATGTTCTGCTTCAGAATGTACAGTACATAATGCTAATGTACAGTCCATGTTTCCCTCAATGAACCACAGCTCCCCAGAACCAGCAGCACTCATGCAGCCCCAGACCATGATGCTACCACCACCATGCTGGACTGTAGGCAACACACCATTTTCTTGGTACTCCTCACCAGGGCTTTGCCACACATGCTGGACACCATCTGAGCCAAACAAGTTTATCTTATAGTCTCATCAGACCACAGGACATGGTTCCAGTAATTCATGCTCTTGGTTGTCTTCAGCAAACTGTTTGCAGGCTTTCTTGTGAGTCAGATTCAGATGAGGCTTCCTTCTGGGATGACGCCTATGCAAACCGACTTGTTGCAGTGTGCGGCGTATGATCTGAGCACTGACAAGCTGACCTTCTACTTCTGCAACCTTTAAAGCAGGGGTCTCAAACTCGCGGCCCGCGGGCCAATTGCGGCCCGCAGGACGATAGTTCGTGGCCCTCGCCTAAATATGAAAGTTTAATGTTACTGCGGCCCGCGAGTTTGATATGTATGGCACTTTACAGTGTTGTGTGCGGAGCTGAGCGAACCTACCAATCACGGTGGGGGATATGGCTCTTGGGGGCGGGCCTTGATGCAGCAGAGAAACATTTCTCAATGAGTGAAAGTTACAGCAGCGTTGCCATGGAGTGTTTTCTTCCATGCCTGGCTGGCTGCCTTGTTTCTATTGGGCACACGCAGACATTTGTCCCAGCGCGCTGAGTTCACAACACTTTTTTTTTTTTTTTTAAGTTGCTGCCCAGCGGGACATTATACGACGTAGGCCTATATACGTTACGTATATAAATGTGTGTGTGTGTGTGTGTATGTGTATATATGTATGTATGTATGTGTGTGTGTGTGTATATATATATATATATATATATATATGTAAGGGATAATCAACGGTTTGCCGTGCGTTAAAGGATTTTAAATGCACGACGTGGAGGCTAATAACGCGAAGTGCTTGCCTCCGCGAAGTGCATTTTAAATCCTTTAACGCACGGCAAGCCGTTGATTATCCCGCTTATTCCATGGTTATAGACAAATTAAAACTAGGATTGATATTTGCAGCGCAAAATTTGACTGAATGGATAAAGACGGTTATTTTCGTCAGTTATGACACGCAGCTCTAGCATTCTGGCCGCTTCAAATCAGACTCAGAGATTAAATAGTCCGGTAAAATCACATTTATTTGAATGAAATATAGCATTTGTTTCAGTAGATTATCGATCGACCAAGAGAGAGTGTGAAGGCAAGAGAGATGACAGTTGTGTGTGTGCGTAACGTTACCTGCCTGCATGCTGTGCGTCTCTCTCTACAAACAACAATTCATTCAAAAACAGCAGTTTTACCGCCCCGTTGCTGAGGAATATAATGTAGCGATCTAGTATCTATGCTATTTTAATAAGGATCGCAGGCAAACGCTGACAAGAAGTTTATGTATGTGCGCAGCACAATGCGATCTCCGACCTCTCTCTCTCTCTCTCTCTCTCTCTGTGTGTGTTTGCGTGCATCAATTAAAGCAGCGCATTAATATAGAACAGTGATTAAACTGACTTGGAACTACCTGTGCATTAAACGGTTTTACTGCACACCTGCCAGCCAATCAGAATCCAGTATCCAGACATTCCATGGAATATATATGAATATATATATATATATATATATATTAGGGCTGCAACAACTACGACAACAACGATTCTCATTATCGATTAACCGAGTCCGCCCACAGTACACGTACAACTTCAGAGGATCACGTCAAATTAAAGCACAGAATGACGCATTTCTATAGACAAAATGCATCTCAAAATAGTGGAGGAAACAGAATGAGATACTGCAGGAGAGTTGCGTGATCCAAGCTGCCCAAAACATGAGAATACCTTATTTTAAACTTGAAGCGTAATGGCTTGCCCTGTGAGGCGCTTTGAGATCCGTTTGCATCCTCAGCATGAACACTTTCAGTTTGCCGTCATATCCTTATCTGTAAATGTCACAAATTCACACGAGCATTTCCATTGCATAAAAGTCCATTCTGGAAGTCTATGTTAAGTTTAAATCTTTACTGAATGAGCATGTCAGACTAGAACACAGACAGGGAGACAATAAATACTCAGCACAATGTAAAAACGGTGTTTTAATATTGAAACTCAAAGTAAATGAGGCTCAAACATTATTAACAAACGTGCGTGTTTATTTTAGCAGTTCCGTCAGTGAACAAGCAGCCTACAAAACGTTAAAATAAACCAAAGAAATAATACATTTAAATAAGAAAGTAGCCTAAACAAGTGTTAAATATTAAACAAACATTCGTTACAAAAATTTCTAACAACCTCTACAGCTGATCAGAATTACTGGCCGAGTTCTCTTTCTCTTCCCCATTACACAGCTGCTGTTTTTAATAGCGAAGTAATTACATTTATTTTCGTTTCTTTAGTTTATAAAGATAATTTAGAAATATATTGGGAACACATTTTGTTTGTGAAATTCAAGTTTTTGTTTTTTAAAGTAACGAATAAGCGGCCAGCGGCGGACAGATCCATTTAGCCTTCACGATTTAAATTAAAATCCATAAATATAAAAGCGCTATGTGAAACTTCATTTTTGTTCATAAAGGTAAGAGTAATACATTTAAATTATTACTTCACTACTAAACTAATTCAAATCGAAAACAAAACTCTTTCATCAGCTATATGCCTAATCCATAAATTAATCCATAATGCCGTCCAGTGACAGATGCCGAGTCACGATCGTCAACTTCATCTTTACGACACTGACTGAAAATATTAGTTTATTAATAAATAATTCGAAGAGGAAGCGCTGCCAGGTCTCTATAGCAGCAAGGAGTAGGCAAGAGAAGCCATGTTCAGAACAACAGTTCATGTTCTTCAATGTTTCATTCTTGTTCAGAAGAAGGTTAAAGTTTAAAGAACTGTTAATACTTTAGAATTTGAATACAGCAGACATAGAAGACTGAAGAAACCACATAGAAGCTGACTAGCGAAATCTAATTATTATTATTGTTGTTATTATTAATTTCATTATTATTATTATTATTATTATTATTATTATTATTAAGTACTTATTGATTGATTTTTCTTATTAATTCTTAATTCATTTATTTTTTCATCTTATTTTGTGTTAAAAAAAATAAATAAAGAGATTTGAGAAGATTGGAATTTTTTTAACAAAGCTTTTCTTGTGGAAAACCTGATGCGGCCCAGCCTCACCCAGACTCTGCCTCCAGCGGCCCCCAGATAAATTGAGTTTGAGACCCCTGCTTTAAAGCAATGCTGACAGCACTCATGCATCTGTTTTTTGTAGGGAGGTTCTGCACCTGACACACAGAACGAGTGCTCAACTTTGTTGTTCGGTCCATGCAAGGCCAACAATCTTGGAAAAGCTCTGTGTGACCCTGACCACTGTAGTGTAACTCGGTTTCAGGGTGTTAGTGAACCTCTAATAGTCTTGGTCATCTTTGTGGAGAGCAACAATTCTAATTCTCAATTCCTCAGAGAGTTCTTTGCCATGAGATGCCATGTTGAACATCCAGTGGTCAGTATGAGAGAATTGTACTTAAAGCACCTCATTTTACCTGCTCTGATACAAGATGCACAAGTTTGTATGGTCCTGTCAAGCAGACAAAAACCTGATGAATAGGTCATGTGGCTTTTTGACAATAATGGCTGTATGTTGAGTTATTTTCAGAGGACAGTAAATAGGGCTGGGCGATAAAACGATAACGATATATATCGCGATAGACAAAAGATCGATATCAATAAAAAATATGTTCGATAAAACGTTCGATATTTTGTATTCTTCGTCGGCCGCCCAGCCCCCCTTTAACGTCCAGTTAATTTTATTTTCTATATAGCGCCAGGTCACAATAGAAGTAAAGGTTATCCTACAGAACGGGTCCTTGTTGTTGTATTAAACAAACTAAATAGCCTTATGTTATTAATCTTATTTACACGACGGCATGTCATTTCTGTCTCTACATGATCGCGCGTTTACAATGTCTCCTCACAGACGGGATCGCGGACTCTATTCATAAAAACGGACTTTACTATAGGGCGGAATGTCGCGGAATTCGTCGATTTTTGGACCAATAAATCAAAAGTTGGTCTGTTAATTAATTCCGATCGCGATATGGACTAGTGTCTGTGAAAACTGAAATGCAAAAAGACCGTTTCAATATGAATCCTGCATGTTCCGTTTGCCTCTTTATGTATGAATGGAGGAGACGCGTTTTATTTTCACTACACGCATACTGAAGCACACGTGACGCTCCCGCTAATTTTTGGCCTTTGCATCTCACATGAACAGACAAACTCCAATAAATACATCTCCAAAGCTGCTGTGAGTGTCACTTTTTGTCATTTTTACCGTTTTATTAATGAAACTAGCATCATTCATACTGTATTACACACTGAAACTTCACGGCAACCTGTCAAAATAAAAGTGCGGTTTAACGTGTAACAACAATATTAGTCTTGTATTACTTTGTACAGTATAATGTAGGTGTTTATATGTTCACATTTAAATAATTTACATAAAACAATATATATGATAAAAAATAAAATAAAGAGTCACCACTTAATTGTTGAGAAAATACTATTATTATTAAACCTTTTTTTAACTGTATATAATTTTTCTCCTATGTAATTTTAACAGTAAAGCTCCGATTATCTTTATTTTTAAAAATAAATCAGTGATTTTGCTTTCATTTGATTATCAGAAAAATTAAAACAAAAATTTCTGAAAAAAGCAAAAGATTGTAGGGCCCTATTGTTCAAAATGTTGAATAGAGGTCGACCGATATTGGTTTTTACCGATACCGATAGCTAGGTTGGACCACACTGGCCGATATCGATTAATTAACCGATAGTTTTTGAAAATGGATACTTAACGGCAACTAAAATAGTGCTCTACTATTAAAAAAAATAAATACTAAACCATACTTTGTAAATAAATAAAAATATTAATATTAATTATATTGATCATTAAAGTTATTTCATAGTTCATTAATGTTAACAAAATAAACTTCAAAATTTAACAATATTACAGTAAATGTTGAAATTAACAGACTCTAACAAGGAACAATACTTCTATTCTACAGCTTTCATCAATCTTAGTTGATGTTACAAATGGGCTCATTGTAAAGGGGTGTGAATCTTTACATTTTAACAATATGTAAAATTGCAGGTTTTATGCCTTTTGTTTATATTTGGAATCTCTGTATGTCAGTACTGCCATCTTAAAAATTAAGATTCAATTTAATTACTTATTACTTATTTTCAATATCAACTAAATATAACCATGCGTCATATTCTCAGTTTTCAATATTACTGCACATGGCTACATTTTCATTTACATTTTATATCAAATAGATTTTTCCATTATATAAGCAGCCTACTTTTTTTAAACAATTACTTATTTAAAATAAGTGTTCTTTATTCTTTATCATTTGATTATTACCGATGAGATCGTAGCAGCAGCTTCTTTAACAGGCTGCATTAAAACGAATGCACAGATCTATTTCGATATATCAAATGTTTTGTCCTGCTCTGAAAACATATCTGCCTGTGTGTACTGTACATCAGTTTCGTATAAAAGTATTCGAAAATGCAAGTGCATTTAACCGCATCCACAATCGAGCTTTTTAGGACGAACAAACCCAAAGCACAAGTGAAACTCTGTCAGTGCGCGAGTTTAGAGCATCTAATAGTACTGCATTACAAACGGCAGAAATGAAGGCATATGTAAAGTAAAAAACTCCGGTTAAAAGTTCACACTGTCAAACAATACACATGTAGCTCACAGTTCAAATCCTGTGCAATGAAGCCCGCCGCGTCTCTAGCGCGCACACGTGCCATATGCGAGGAAAACACAAGCTCATTGAAGAGAGGATTGCGGTGCGTCGGAGAACCCTTTTTTTCACCCACCCTTAATGAAACCGGACAAATGTGCAGCGCTGCGTTGCGCGGATAACTTTCAGGTATCACAAACACACACAGGACACGTTGTGTAGTTCAAGCAGAAATCTAAAACAGTTTATTTATTCACCAAAACGGGCAAATGTTTACTTCAAGAATGATAAAAAAGCGGCAAAGGTAGTTAGATTAAAGAACAGATCAAACGGAAAGAGAAAGTGCGATCTCGTCAATTGCAGCCATTTCAGAAACAATTTCTTTTCTGTTTTACATTTATGTTTAAATATTATTTGTTTTGTTTCAGTTTAATATGTTAATTACGAAAGAAGTTTGTGTAATTTGTAAATTTCATAAAGGACGTGGAATGAATTGTACGGCAATACGCCGGGAGAATTGGAGAGGGTCAGACACAATTTTTGACCACTTTGTACGTTTTTATTTGCTGAAAATCCCTTCTTAAACGAATTTCGTTTTGTATAATTTTTATCTTAATTATTTTTGTTGATCAGTTATTAAAATCAAATAAGAACAGGAAAATGGCATTGTAAAATAAAGTGCGTATCTACCATGATTCCGCTGCCAGACGAAAAGGCTTTATTAGAGCTACAGAAATAAAAAAAATATTTTGCTTAAATGCACAATACTCAATCTTCCAGCCCAAGGTCAAGTCTTAATCAACATTAACAATGATTTGGGACAGATCTGTAATGCAAAACTATGGCGCGCTGTGACTCTGCAGGATTCTGTCGGCTGAATGAACACAGTTTGCTTTCTCAGTCTTTAAATCTGCAACTTTGCTGGCTAACAATATCACCAGCTGGATATAAATCAGTACAAATATATGGTAACAATCCTGACATAAAACATTGGTCTGGGGCTTAACCTCTCATACTCTATGACAGCAGAGCGGAGCGTGAGCCGCTTCAGCAAAGAACGCAACCCGGGAAAACTATCGGCAAGTATTTTTGCCGATAACCGATAGGTCGGCCAATCAACTATCGGTGCCGATTAATCGGCAAAACCGATACATCGGTCGACCTCTAATGTTGAAAGTTTTGGACTTATTTTTTCACTGAAATAAATGTTTTCGTTATTACACAAAGTAGGCTAAAGTACCGGGAAAGATGTAACGTTGGCTACTGGCAACCAGCAATCTGTGCAGCAATAAATATTATCAGCCAAGTACTTTGCAACAACCTCTGACCTGTGGTCAAGCCGTACTTCTGGGCCATACATTAGCTTGACCATTCACTTCATCGACAATGAAATTGTGACTTTAGACTTGTTTACATTTTAATTATTTGAGTTTTCCATGGTTGTTGACATTTCTGTCTTAATAACTGAGGGGATTATGATCAGAGGAAGGTTAAGTTTAAAATAAAAATGTTTGAATGTAATATATTTTTCTCCAGGTCCTTATTTTAAATGGGTCATAAAAATATCAATAATTATCGATATCGACCGATATGAAACACTGATATCGTGATATAGATTTCAAACATATCGCCCAGCCCTAACAGTAAATCTATACTGCTATACAAGCTGCACATTGACTACTCTAAAATATATCCAAGTTTCATTTCTATAGTATTGTCCCTTGAGAAGTTACTAAAATGGTTGCTGAAATGTGAGGGGTTTACTCACTTTTGTAAGATTCTGTATACGCTTATCACATTTATTAACCCCCCAGAGCCATGGCAAGAACATTTTATGATGAATGGATGAACTTTATTGGACTTCAGAATGTCAACAGTCATTCACTGCCATAATAAAGCTTTGAAGAGCCAGGGCATTTCCTAAAATAACTCTAATTGTATTCGTCTGAAAGAAGAAAGCCATATACACCAGTCATATAATAATTTTTCCCTTTATGTCACATTCGGCTCAATTAAAAAATGGTTGGTCATTGGTTCTCACTATATACACTACTGATAAAAGTACGATTTTTAATGTTTTTTAAAAAGCATTTTCCCCAAGGCTGCATTTATCTGATCAAAAATACACTAAAACTCTAAACACTAAAATTGTGAGATATTATTACAGTTTGAAGGGATAGTTCACCCAGAAATTTTAATTTTGTCGTCATTTACTCACCCCAAAGAGTTTGTCTTCTGTTGAACTTAAAAGTTAAACTTGAAAATTAATTTTTTTTTTCTCTATATTATGAAAGTCAATGGGGACCAGAAACTGTATGGTTACCCGGACTCTTCAGAGTATTGTCTTTTATATTCAACAGATTAAAGTAACATTTTGGACCAACTTTAGGGTGAGAAAACGATGAATGTTCTTTTAAATGAAAAACCCTCATCCGATAAGGATCATGATACGGGAATGCACTAGTGTGGATGACAAGCCACATCAAACTAAGAGAGTTTCTTTGCCTTTCTCCAAATAAGGTAAGAAGAGGCTTGAAGCCTTTAGATGTGCCTACCCACAGTAACCCTTTATTAGTTATCATTATCAGACAATCACCCCGTTCATGAGAATAGGACGGTGGCAATAAAAGCGGAGTCTGGTTGTGTTTGCGTCAGACAGCGACTCCGGCTGGATAATTAAAGGCTTGTCTTTGTGCAGATCTCCATCTCAGAGACGCTCTGTAAAAGCATTAGTGTACAGTCAGGGTGACTCAGATAGCAAAGTGCCTCATTATTGCCCCTCCTCATTTCCTGTGCCCATGTTTCACCTCGCTTTTGCTTCTTCAGCACTCTGTGTGTGTTATACACACCTGTCCACAGCAAAGATTAATCAAATCTAATAGTTTTGTGTCTTTTGGACTCTGTAAGTTCCATTTGTTTGATCAAAAATACAGAAAAAAGAGTAACATTGTGAAATATTATTGCAATTAAAAAAACACTTTTCTGTTTTGATATGCTTTAAAATATATATTTTTTCTGTGATGCAAAGCTGAATTTTCAGCATCAATACGCCAGTCTTCAGTGTCACATGATCCTTCAGAAATCATTCTGATATGCTAATTTATTATCAATGTTGAAAACAGTTAAAAAGTTAAAAAGAACAGCACTTTTTCAAAATAGAAATCTTCTCTAACAATATAAGTCTTTGCTATCACTTTATCAATTTAACACATCCTTGCTGAATAAAGGTAGAGAAATAATTACTTTCAAAGAAAGAAAGATGAAAAAAATGTTTGGACTCCAAACTATTTTAAACAAATGCTGTTCTTTTTGATAATATTTTATATTTATATTTTATATTAAGCAGAAAAACTTTTCCAGCATTAATGATAAATCATTTCTGAAGGATCCTGTGACACTGAAGACTGGAGTAATGATGCTGAAAAATCAGCTTTGCATCACAGAAATAAATTCTATTTTTAAGTATTTTAAAATTAGAAAATTTCACAATATTATTTTTTTTTCTGTATATTTAATAAAATAAATGCAGCCTTGATGAGTAGAAAAGACTTTAAAAAAACAGTAAAAATCTTAGTGATTATTTTAAAAACAATTTGATAATTTGATTTATTAATTTGTGTATATTTTATTTATTTAATAAACTGTCACAAACCGTTTGGGGTGGGCAAGTTTTTTTTGTTGGTTCATTAAAATGTCTCTTCTGCCTATCAAGTCTCCATTTATTCAATAAAAATACAGTACAAATTGTTAAATATTTGTACAATTTAAAAAAGCAGTTTTCTCTGTGAAAATATTGTAATATGTATTTTATTTGTATGATGCAAAGCTGAATTTGCAGCATCATTACTCCAGTCTTAAGTCAGAAATCAGTCTAATATGCTGCTTTGCTGCTCAAAAAACGTTATCTGGTAATTTATTTTTTATTTATTTATTTTTTTTGTTTGTTTCCAGAAATCATTGAATAGAAAAATAATTGAAATGGCATTTATTTAAAAAAAAAAAAGTTCATCCAAAGCAGCTTATATTGCATTTAAGGTACATGCTTTATCACTTTTTTAATTCCTTAGTTTAAATGACACATGACCCGTTTAAAAATCTGTTGCAAATATAATGGAATGAGAATGCAGTCTTGTACAGAAATCCATTCACACAAATCCAGCCAAATATATGACATGATTTTCCATCTCTCCCTTGTAGTTCTCAACAGCTGAGCCCCTTTAATGTGATCGTTTAACAGCAATGAATACATTTCTTAAACGTGGTTTAGTCTTTCAACAGAAATCTCCAAGCTCAGGACAAATCGATCGTTTCTGTCTTGGCCCTCTCAACCAGCATCGTGCTATCCAAGACGCTTTGACGTGAATATAACGTCTGAGGTGCACATTTCTTTGGCGACGGAACAGGAATAAGAGGTTCATGGATCCTTGAATGATTTTTCCAGACTGTGTTAGTTTTCTGCTCTCCAGGACATCTGATGTCTGCTGGTTTAAACGTTCAGGGTGTTAATGGAGAGCTGCACTTCACACATGATAAATTGGGCCGCTCTTTCGGGGAGCACGGGTCCAAAGGGACTCCCTGGCTCTCGCTCGTCTTCATTTCCGACTCCGTTTTTAAACAGCAGCCCACAACTATCTTGACTTCTTGCACTTTCTGTGCCCCTTCTTCCTAAAATAACACATTTCTCGCTTCTCGCTTCACTTCACGCAATGTTATTGTTTCTGACGTCAGTTTTCCGCTACTCAATGTTTTGTCTGCTCATGCACTTTCTACATTTCCCAAAATAAACCCTTTATTATGGAGGGATTTTGGAGGAGTTGACTGTGCAGATCTATGAACTTCTCGGTTGCAGAAAGAGATTGACATGGATTTAAAAATTCTGGTCTCTGCAATTTTTTTTTTTTTTAGGGCTGTTGGTCGTTCTTCTTCTTCTGTTTGTTCCACTCTTGAGTCTATGGCAGCCCATAGAACCACTTGCGGGAAAGTTGTGTAATTTGGCACACAGATAGAGGACAGTCTCAACATTTCACTAAAGCAAGTTTGGAGTCTCAAACTTGTCCAAACCACTTGTCCAAAGTTTCACTCATGTTTATGCTAATAACTTTTGAAATGTAAGGCACAAAATCATTTTTTTTTTCTCTGAATCCTTGGCTCATGCCAAGTCAAATGAAGTCCAAAATTCAAAAATCATAAGGTTTAGTTTTTTCTATTTTTAATAGGTCGTAAAACCTACTTTTTCGAACTTGTCCTAGACGGTTTGTCTGATTTTCACCAAAATTGGTTTAGATCATCTTCAGACCATGTTGGCAAAAAGTTATAAAATTCAAGTTGATTAAATAATAAAATTCAAGTTCTACAAAAATCACACAAAAATTAATGTGAGGCTATATCTCTGCAACGGTTTGGCGTACTGAGACCAAACTTGGTGTGTGTTTTAACAAGCATGACCTGAGGCCACCTGCAGTGTTTCGGCACAGTGCCACCTAGTGGTCCGGGGATATACGAAAAATGGCTATTTTTGATTATAACTTCTCAATGGTTTTGCCAAAATTCACAAAACTCTTTCGATTTGGTGCATCATGCCGAGTCGAATGATACCCAGTTTTCCCATGTCAGCCATTTTGGCCGTTGGCCATTTAGAATTTTATAGTAAAATGCTATATTTTACGAACACATTGACGTATCATTACAAAACTCTGTATTGGTCATCAGCACGATGCCCTGAAGGAACATGAGAAGTTTTGAGTAAAATGAAATATTCACATGCTTATAACTTTGGGTTTGGTCGAATTATTTTCACGGGAGTCACCTTTTTAGACTTGAGTCCTTGCCGAGTCCAGCGATACCAAACATGCCAGGTTTTGCCTTATGGTTTGTGAAACGTTGCATTTTAGCGCTTAAAAAACATTTGCCAATATCTTAGAAACTGTTACTCCGATCAACACAAAACCACCGTTGGAAATTCGAAAACATAGCGTGCCGGCAATATACTAATGGTCAGTTGCCAAAATTTTGATGGTACATGGCAAAAAAAATGCAAACAAAGTTAGATATGTCATTTTTTTTCTCTTTTCATATATAAAAATGTCTATAACTCCAAAACAAAATGAGATATTTTCACCAAATTGGACACACATATGTATGAGCACACTCTAAGGACACATGCCAAATTAGGTGGGATTGTTCCCTTTTAGTGGCGCTGTAATTAAACAAAACATGAAATTTCCATTGACGTCAATAGAGTATTATGATAGAAAACGATACATTTTATGAATGCATTGGTGTACCATTACGAAACTTTGTATCTACCATCGAGACCATGACCATGACCTGTTTTAATACAGTGCCACCTTGTGTTCAAAAGTGATAACCGATTAAATTGTATTACTAGTGGTTGTTTTTATGATTTTTTTTTTCATCCATTTTGACTAAAATCACTTTAAAATGGCTTCAATTCCTTTTGATGCACTTGTTCTGATCATTCCCTTGCCTAGTGCTTGGCCCTGTAATTGCTGCTTGCAGCTATATTTCCCATTGCTTTTACACAATTGCAATTGAGTTTTTATTAGTATGCCTGGAAAATGTTTCAAAAACAAAAGTATAAGAGTTTCCACAAAAATATGACTGTTTTCAACGTTGATAATAATTAAATGTTTCTTAAACAGCAAATCAGCATATTAGATTTCTGAAGGATCATTTGACACTGAAGACTGGAGTAATGCTGAAAATTCAGCTTTGATCTCAGGAATACATTACATTTTAATTTTTAATTTTTATTTATATACATTTTTTTTACTGTATTTCTAATGAAATAAATGCACCCTTGGTGAGCAGAAGAGACTTCAAAAACATTGTTTCAAAAACATTAACAAATCTTTCTGCCCCCAAAGTGTTTTGTCTGAAGCAGTAAATGAGAACCAAGGGCTGAACTATATATTTTTAACTAATTTCATCAATGATTTCGGAGACTGCTGTGGCATTACATGAATGAGCCACCGCTTTGTTGTACTACAGTCTGTTATTATGGTCAAAGCGGACTAAAGTGGACTCTTCTTGTTGGCACTTGAGCTGGATTGGATACACAGTCACCGTCAGGGACACTTCAGGATGAAAGATACTCAGAGAAACCGGACTGAATGAATGATTAAAGAGCTCCATTATCAGCGTGTCCGAATACAGTCCTCCTCACTTCCTGTGTTTAGATTGTAGACACACAATACCTTTCCATTGTGCTTCCCAAGAGACATTTAGTTTTCTCTGAACTTCAGTCAACTCGGGACATTCCTCGCAGGGGATTTAGCCTTGATTTATTCAATGCCAATGGCAAATTTTATTGTATATTTATATATATATATATTATTTTGAATGCCATTATCTTGAAAACATGGAGGCAAATGTGATGTAGCCCTTTTTTTGCATGTGCAGATGACTTTGAAATCTGTAATTCAAATTTAAATCAAGTATGTTTATGCGAATAATGCAGAAAAGGCCTTGATTTAGAACTTATTGTAGAATATAGGCCTAGTTTATTAAGTTAAAATGTTTTTCTATTCTGATCTGATATCAATTCAATTCAAATCCTGATATCAACAATATCAGAACATTAACTTTCTGTTCTTCCCCCACCCCTCTCCCAGTAAAAAAAAAAAAAAAGTAAATGTGCATTTCATCTCGTAAGTTAAAGTAATTACTTAAATGCCCTAGGAACCCATCAAATTCTTGGAAGCATCCGTGCAGTATTCATTGTGTTTAGTCTCTGTATTCAGTGTTCAGTGCTTTATTTACATGTCATTCTGCCAGCTTTTAACTGGTCCTGAAGCATATTGGGAGTTTCACAGCAGCAGGATGGATTCACAAAAAGATTCAAACATTCCTTCCAGCACAAGAGTTGTGTTGTTCCCTTATGGTCCTCATGAATTTAGAGGAGCTCAGTGCGTGTAATGAGATGCAGATCACAGCAGATGTTGACGTGGGGTTTCTGAGCGGCTCCTCGCAGACAGAGCTCTTGTCCTGAGGGCCACTGCTCTGTCTACATGCACTTTGACATCCTGACAAAATATGTTTCCTCCTCATGAAAGAACTTTCAGTTCTCTTAGTGAACCATGAAATCGGTTTTACTTTTGCTTATGCTGTTTAAGACATGCCGTGTATTAAGAGAAACGAATGACTTGGTGTTAAAATCGAGCTTTGTATCTAGAATAGGGCTGTGAATCTTTGAGTAAACGGCGAATCGATTTGATTAACAATTCATAGGGTTTCAAGTAAAATTTTAAGTTAAATTTTTAAACTCATTTTAACTCAAGTTAAATCAACTTAAAAAGTGCAAGTCATTTTAACTCAAGTTAAATCAACTTAAAATACAAGTCATTTTAACTCACAAGTTAAATCAACTTAAAAGTACAAGTCATTTTAACTCGGAAGTTAAATCAACTTAAAAGTACGAGTCATTTTAACTCAAGTTAAATCAACTTAAAAAGTACAAGTCATTTTAACTCAAGTTAAATCAACTTAAAAATACAAGTCATTTTAACTCACAAGTTAAATCAACTTAAAAGTACAAGTCATTTTAACTCGGAAGTTAAATCAACTTAAAAGTACGAGTCATTTTAACTCAAGTTAAATCAACTTAAAAGTACAAGTCATTTTAACTCACAAGTTAAATCAACTTAAAAGTACAAGTCATTTTAACTATTGGAATTTGTGGAGTTTTTATTACTTATAGTTTCAAGTTGATTTAACTTAAATTTAAGGCAGCTGCTATACCTAATTTAAGTTGAAACTGGTGAAAACTTTTTACAGTGCACAAATTTACTTCAGTTAATCTTTAGTTTTTAGTAAATTTGTAAATGCATTTGTAGTATACTTGAAATAAATTTATTTCAAATACATTTTAGCATATTTATTTCTCACTAGGGTAGCCTATGCAAGATTTAAAAAAGGCTTTAAAAGTAGACCAGAGGTGTTCAACTGGGATTAGGACTTGGTTTGACCAGACCAGTCAAGTTCTTCCACACTTACTGAATTAATAGTTTCTTTTCGAACCTTGCTTTATACACAGATGCATTGTCATGTTAGAATAGAAACGGCTCCTGTCCAAACTGTTGCTATAAAATTGGAAGCACACAATACCCTAGAATATAATAAAATTCTTAATCCTACAAATCTTAAACATTAAGATTTGTACTCATAGAAATTACTAAAGTAGTCAAACCTGTTCATTAGAAGGAGGTGTCCCAATACTTTTGGCAATATAGTGTATTTTAAAGCATTGAATCGATATAGAAATCGAAATTAATTTGATTATTAATGTTTTTAAACTGATTACTGGCCAAAATCAACAATTCACGATTCAACAATCCATGTTCCAATGTTTTGTAATCAATGCATTGAGAAAATGAGTGAATCGTTACTCCACTAATCTAGAACTAATCTGATAAATGTACTAAATGAATTATTTTTTAATTACCGTCAGATGATAAAATGTGAAAATCTAGTCCATTCCGATCCTGTCCACACCTGTGGCAATTACTTTAATCGAATGCAGGTGTGAGGCATAAGCCACTATGAAATCCCTCCCACTTTGTTTCATGAGTCCAGTGATTGGCTGCCTCTGCTGTGAAGTAACACAAGGCAGCTGTGCTCTTTGTCCAACTTGCCAGTCTGCAAACAATTTGACGTCTGTGACCGCCGGGAGTCCTCGCTCAGAGCGTGTAGAAGTTAAGCTGCTGGGAAGCTCAGCAAACCCAGGGAATCGGTCTGAATCCCCACAGGAAAACATGAGAGCATGCTGAATATCCTGTTTCACTTAAATTGGAGGTGCTGTGGGACATACAAACCATTGGATTTACAAACTCAGGAGTTTTTGGAGGTGTATTTTGATGCATATGTGGTTATTGTATTCTTACTGTATAGGTTTATAATTAAAATCCTTTAGAAAGTGAGAAAAGGTTATAAAAAGATATAAAAAGTAGAAAGTTGAAGAATGGTGTGGTTTGTAGTACTGTAGGATGCAGTCAGATACACTTGACCAGAACTAGAGATCGACCGATATATATCGATGTACCGATATTTAAGCATTTTACCATAATCGGTTGGCGGTTTTGTGTCGGATTTACTGATAAAAGCGTTGTTTATTTACTTTATAATAGTAAATCAATATCGGTTCTGCATATCAGTTACCGGACACATAAACATGCAAATAATCGGTATCGGTAATCTATTCAAACAGATTGTGTGAAAAGATTTTTATTTTGAATAAATTATGTTCTATTTAACTTTTTATTCAAAAAATCCCAAAAAAGTATTACAGATTCCAAAAATAAATTAAGCAGCATAACTGCTTCCAACATTAAGTAATAAATCAGTATATTACAATTATTTCGTAGTAATGGCTGATGGAAATTCAGCTTTGCATCACAGAAATAAATTATATTTTAAAATATATTAACAAAAACTGTTATTTTAAATTGAAATAATATTTCATATTACATTTTTTCTTCTTGATCAAATAAATGGAAATTTGATGAGCATTAGATACTTTAAAAAGAGATATAAAATGTAGAAAGTTAAAGAATGGTGTGGTTTGTAGTACTGTAGGATACAGTCAGATACACTTGGCCAGAACTAGAGATCGACCGATATCGATGTACCGATATATATATAAGCATTTTACCATAATCGGTTGGTGGTTTTGTGTCGGATTTACCGATAAATGCGTTGTTTATTTATTTTATAATAGTAAATTAATATCGGTTCTGCGTATCAGTTACCGGACACATAAACATGCAAATAATCGGTATCGGTAAAAAATCAATATCGGTCGATCGCTAGCCAGAACTTTTCACTATTCTAGGGTAAAAAGATGAATTTTGGCATATTAATTTGACCTGTTGCACAGTAATTTGTGTTTCTGGTGTTCCCTGGGTCACTGTTACTTCTCGGTGTTACCTGAAGACCTTGGTTGTGTGGTTCACAGTCTGTTTATTTGGCAGGTATGTAGAAAGTTTGTCTCACGGGTGGAGTTTAGCACCTGTAAGTTCTGGCAGGCCTTGCGGAGTTCGCACCCGGTAAAAAGGCAGCAGTAAATCAGATGGGCCCCAGCACACCGTATTGTAGGTCTCCATGCAGATTTATTCTGATCCCTTATTTCCTACAGAGTGTCATGGTTTCTCCATTTGAAGTTGTTATTAGACAGACGCGCCTGGGCTGTCAGAGAGAGAAAGAAAAGACATCTGTGTCTCTAAGTGAAGGCAACCTTGGTGATGGAGTATTGAACTAATTAAGTTGAGGTCATTTCAGGGAGATACATAATAAAAACTGTAATATTGTGAAATGTTAATTCAATTTAAAATAGTGGTTTTCTATTTTAATATGTTTTAAAATCCTATTTATTCCTGTGATGCAAAGCTGAATTTTTAGCGTAATTTCTCCAGTATTCAGTGTCACATGATCCTTCAGAGATCTAATATGATGATTTATTATCCGTGCTGTAAACAGTTGTGCTGCTTAAAATGTGTGTTTTTTGCAACCTGTGATTATTTTTTTTCATGATTCTTTGATAAAATGTTTAAAAAAAGTATTTAAATGTATTTATTTAAAATAAAAATCCTTTGTAACAAACACCTTGTTCAAAGTTTGAATCTAACTGATTCCAAATGTATATATTTGTATATATGTATATGTGTGTGAATTTAATTGTTCAGATTAACACAATCAGGATTTGTGAATTTGTGAAGAACCGAAATTCTTAGGGGAAAAAAACAAAAACTTTTGTCTGTGTAAAGCAATAAAACGGAGTCAAATACAATAATTAGTGAAGCCTATTTTTAAAACTGCAATAACTAATTATTTAAATGAATAGTAATTAATAAGGCAATTGGTAACAAATGTGCAATTTGATTGCTTTTACAGCAGTGAATAATGTATTTCTGAGGCTAAAATGTATATGGAAAACTGTGGAGGAGATAAGAGTAATGTTCTACAGGAAATGCGTGCAAAAAAGTTGTCCTAAACATGAAAATGCATCTTATTAAGTGCATAACTTGCATTTTATGGTTTTAAGTCTTGCAAGTATTTCCATTGTGCGTAAAGACTCTCCATTAGTAGTGTATAAAAGCATTTTAAAATGTGTGTAACATTTTGATTGTACTTTTATATAGTAAGCTATTCAAATTTTGACCAATTTTTTTGCACATGTAGTTTCAATTTTGAAATGGCACATTGTTTGGAGGATGTGGAAAAACTATTTCGTAAATAATGCATTAAAATTGATTTATTTTTAAATGAATACAATTGTAAAAATATTTAGTAATTATTTAATAATTCATAATTTTTGGAATTCTTCCAACTTAATATTTAAATAATTTAAGAATTAATTGACCAAATTAAAATAAAGGTTAATTGCAGCCCGACATATATTTGAGATTACTGGGCAAGATTGTTGTAAGACATCTAATTGCTTAATAGACACAGCAGTGGCCACATAGTTAGGTTTGAGCCTTTCTTACCTAAAAACTTGATTGCAGACAAGTGTTAATCCTATAAACACCTTGTTTATTGCATGACCTTCAGTATGGCGTGTTAGGCATCTAATACTGTGATTTAATGCAGTTTTTATGTTTTAAATGTGAAATGGTCTGCAGATGTTTTCCAGAGAAGAACCAGAGGCTTGTTGCATTTGAGAGTGTGCACATGAATGATCAATGGAATAAGACTGAGTCCACAGGAAGTTACGGTTCATTTATCTGCAAGCCTGAACATTCACCCTATTTTTACTTGATTAATGTGCATTGCTGGTCTTACAGGGCATGACCAATCAATGCATGTTATTTCAAGAAAATGCAATGTCTGTTTTCAGATTATAATTATAATGTAATAACCTTCTGCACCTCTGAAACCATTTTTCATCAGATGTCACAAATCCCTCTTACTTTTCCCTCCAAACACCTGGCTCTATTCTGGAATGTAACACCCACTTTTCTAAACATGAAACCATTTTTAACCATTTTCTGTATCAGGGTTATTCACAGTTTCCACAAAGTTGACTGCCAAATTTCAGATTCCAAATAATTAATCAGCTCTGCTTCCAAAAAAAGACATCATTGCTGTATGATATTTCAGATCAAGAGTCAGTGATGCATTGTTTGAAAAAGTTGTCATGTGTGTTTTTGCACCAAGTGTTCAGACCTTTTGTATGGTTATTGTGTAAATGTTAATAATATGCTCAAGTCTTATGAATTTGAATCAATCAGACATGCATTTTGTATATTAAACATTAAACCAATAAAACAGAATCAGTTGGAAAACTAAATCAAAATCGCACCACTGGTTAATTTGGAAACTGATTTTCTAAACTGAACGGGTCACTCAGAACCATTGTTGGGAGTAATGCATTATAAGTTGAGTTGCATAATCAGATTACTTTTACAAGTAACTTTTTTTTTTTTAAGTAATGCATTACCTTTTACCTTTTAGTTTTCCAAGTTTTTCTAAGGGTGTCCAATCCTGGAGGATTAAAAATAAAGGTGCTTCAAAAGGTTCTTCACAGAGATGCCATAGAAGAACCATTTTTGGTTCCACAAAGAACCATTCAGTCAACGGTTCTTTTAAAGAACCATCTCTGTCTTACCTTTTTATAATCTGAAGAACCTTCTATCGCCACAAAGAACCTTTTGTAAAGCATAAAGGTTCTTCAGATGGTAAAAGTTCTTTATGGAACCATTTAGACAAAAAAGGTTGTTCTATGGCATCGTGAAGCACCTTTATTTTTAAGAGTGTAGCTCCAAATCCCAGTTAAACACACCTGAACAAGCTAATCAAGGTCTTACTAGGCATGCTAGAAACCTTCAGGCAGGTGTGCTGGGGCAAGTTGGAGCAAAACTCTGCAGGACAAATATATGTATTTTTATTTGTTGCTGAAATGTGTTATTGCTAGTAATTTATTTTTATTTTTAACACATTTTAAGGAGTAACACAATATTGTAATGCTTTTCTTTTAAAAATAACTTTCCACAACACTGCTCAAATCAAGAATTAAAAAGACTGTAATGTGAAGAGGCCTATGGTTTGTGGTTTCACCTCAAGAGTGTGTTCATCAGAACCGTAGCCCTGAGCACAGCGTCCCAACATATGACGTTTTTCCAGTCTCATTGCCCTTTCTCCTCTTCACTCATTTTCTGCTTCTCCTCAAACTGTCCTGTCTAAAGAAAGCCAGAAGAGACTTAATTTGCAAAATATTCATTGTTTCCCACATTTCAAACATGCATGATGCAATAAGTTTCTAGTGACAGTTTGTCTGTACACACTGAATTGATAGTATTTCCACGATAACAGACTATCACCAATTTCATATGTGAACCTGGACCACAAAACCAGTCATAGGGGTCAATTGTTTGAAATTGTGATTGTGATTGTGATTGTTATATATCATCTGGAAGCTGAATAAGCTTCCCATTGATGCATTGCTTGTTGGGATAGGACAATATTTGGCTGAGATATAACTATTTGAAAATCTGGAATCTGAGGGTGCAAAAAAAAAATTGCCCTTAAAGTTGTCCAAATGAAGTTCTTAGTAATGCACATGACTAATCAAAAATTGGGTTTTGATATTTACAAATGGAAATTTACTAAATATCTTCATGGAACGTGATCTTTTCTTAATATCCTAATGACTTTTGGCATAAAAGAAAAATCAGTGTGAAGTCATGCTGCACTGACAAACCTTTGGACAAACCGTTCATAAGTTAAAATTAAAAGTTGGGATTTTTCATATCTCCGGACCAGTAGGTGGCGCCGTGCCTGAACTCTGGTAATGCTTATGATGGCATGTACCAAATTTGGTCCAAATACGCCAAAGCGTTGTGGGGATATAGCCTCGTGTCCATTTTAGCGTGCTTTTTTTGTCAAATTGATTTGCGTATTTTTCAAGAATGGTTAGGTTTATCAAAAACACTGATGTTTTTGGCAATCATAGTCTGATGATCTGCACCAACTTTGGTGAAACTCAGAGTGGGATGAGTTAAAAAAAAAAGTAGGTTTTTGATTAATTCAAAGTTGCTGAAAAATCTTGACCCATAGAAATTTCAAGGGACATTTCACCCATTTTGACCCATACAATGTATTTTTGGCTATTGCTACAAATATACCCGTGTTACTTAAGACTGGTTTGGGGTCCAGGGTCACAAATATAAAATATAGCTGCAAGCAGCAATTAAGAGGCCAAGGAACAAAGGAACAATAAGCATCAGACCAACTGCAACAATGAGTGGTTAAAGACTTGTTTTAATTTAAAAATCACAAATACAAACATTAGTAATATGATTTAATTGCTTATAACATTTGACTGATGGGGGCACTGTAACGCCATCAAATTATGATGAAATCAGTGTGAAGTGTCAGTGACATAAAGTTTGATGTCATTATTTAGTTAGTCATGCTGCACTGACAAACCGTTCAGAAGTTAAAATGAAAATTTGGCATTTTTCATATCTCCGGACCAGTAGGTGGCGCTGTGCCTGAACTCTGCATGTCGCCTTGGGTAATGCTTATGATGACATGTACCAAGTTTGGTCCAAATACGCCAAAGTGTAGCGGAGATATAGCCTCACGTCCAATTTAGCATGCTTTTTGTCATTGGTTCGCATATTTTTCAAGAATGGTTGGGTTTATCAAATCTTGCTTTTTTTTTTTTTTACAATCATTGTCTGATGATGATCTGCACCAACTTTGGTGAATTTCAGACTGGAATGAGTTTTAAAAAAAAAAGTAGGTTTTTGATTCATTCAAAGTTGTGGAAAAATCTTAACCCATAGAAATTTAAAGGGACAGTTCACCCAAAAATGAAATTTGTGTCATAAATTACTCATCCTCATGTCATTACAAATGTTTAAGACCTTCGCGCATCTTTGGAACACAAATTAAGATATTTTAGATTAAATCCGAGAGCTTTCGGACCCTCCATAGACAGCGACGCAACTGACACGTTCAAGGCCTGGAAAGGTAGTAAGGACATTGTTAAAATTAAAGTCCATGTGACAACAGTGGTTCAACCGTAATTTTACGAAGCTACGAGAATACTTCTTGTGTGCAAGATGAACAAAGGTCTTACATGTTTGGAATAACATGAAGGTGAGGAAATTATGACAGAATTTAAATTTGGGGGGAAACTGTCCCTTTTAAGAGCATAATAAGACAACTAATGAATACAGTAGTTCTATGAAGCAGGATTTTGAGCCAATTGGATTTGATGGACTGGATTTCTAAGCACTTCAGCTGCATAGGATTAAACCTATGTAGACAAAACAAATCTTAATTCTGTTATACCTTCACTTGCAAACAGTATGAGCTTGTTATTGGTAATTCTGCCTCTAAATATCAAATTGAAAAAGTTACTTCATGGTATATTCTGAATGCGTCACTAACAAGGCCATCACTGTGAGGCTTTGCTAAAAGGTGTTGATCTTGGCATATTTCTGCCGGCTACTCTTTTAATCTGTAATATTGAAAGGCAGAAACAGCAGCTTTTGGCACGTCCAGGCGCTTGAGATTGACTCCTAATCCTGAGCACACTGATCCGTTTGGGGTGTGTTTATGTAGAGAAACCGTAAACTTTGCGTGAGGTGCTGAAATATGCACCGTTGAAGCTCTCTAAGCTGGGAGAGGCGCGCTTTTATGAAAACAACAGGGCGAAGAAGAAAACCCCAGCACTGGCCAACCACAGAGATCTGTGTATATGGAAACTCAAGTCATGATGATATTATAGGTGGAGAATAACGAAGGTCCCCGGACAGTTTATTCCATTTCTGGGTGTTATCATCTAAGTCCTGTGAGGCAGTACAGGACGCACATCAGCAGTGATGGATTTATCACAATAGCGTGTGTGTGGTCTGCTCAGAACAAAAGTGCACTGGGTCACGTCTTCTCTCCATATTTGGGAAGCGCTTTTAATAAAAGCTTTTGGTGGGTTGTGACCTAATAATAAGATAATAGACAAAATGAGAAGCATTTTCAAGTTTGAGAAGGCATTGGCACAAGGTTTTTTCCACCAAATTCTGCAGCTCTACTCTTCACTTTGCTCCTATATTAATACATTTTCCTAAGTGAAAGGACATTTTTGTTTACTTTTCTTAAATAAACAGTTTTGGCCTTGTGAATCGCCACTTGGTGTTCCGTGTAAATCACGGCCCTAAGAAGCAGTGGTTTATATCCCGCACCAACAATTTATTTGCCTAAGCCGGGGCGTTATTTAGGCCAAAAGGCGCTCATTGTACCTGAAAGTAAATGGTGCTTTGTTAAGGGTCGTTAACAGTGCTTTGACATGAAGGAAGGTGAGGGCTGACAAACAACAAAGAGACATACAGAGAGGGAAAGTGGGGGAAATCCAGAGAGAAAACGGCTTGAGCTAGGATAATGGTGCGTTCACACCGGACTCGAATGAAGCGGCCAGCACGAGTGATTTACATGTTAAGTCGATGCAAAGACGCGAATAGCCATCCTGCGGCGCGAATGAAGCGGCGCGCATTGAGCGTTTCAAGCGTTTGCTGCGCCAACCGCGCAAGTTAAAAAATCTGAACTTTGGCGAAATTCTGCGCCGCGGTAACCAATCAGGAGCTCGCTCTAGTAGTGACGTGATCAGTGAGCGGAGGCTGAATTTTTTAACAAAGATGGAGGAGAAAATTATTGTTGGTGCGTGCGGACAACATAGTAAATCAAACATAATAAATCTGACATTATATTGTTACATAAAAATATTATTTATGGCAAAAATTTGTGCATTCATTCTAATTATATCCTATTGCAAATCACAGTCAAAAATTATTTATTTGTGATTGGACCAGTGTTTTGTGTAATGTTCATGGGAATGCAACAATGAGACAATGAGAGACCTGAGACACAGCTGGTTTCAGCTGTACTTTCGACTCTGACGGATCTGATGGACCCAAAAAAAGACACCGAACAACTTTACGACATTTA
Source organism: Garra rufa (assembly GCF_049309525.1). Lineage (NCBI taxonomy): Eukaryota > Metazoa > Chordata > Actinopteri > Cypriniformes > Cyprinidae > Garra > Garra rufa. The sequence goes on from NC_133383.1 coordinate 31,463,698, forward strand.
AATAAAGCGCAGCTACTCTCTCAACAAAATCCATGTCAGCCATTTTGCAACGAACGGACTGGCGGCCAGGCGGCAGAAGCCCCTCCCATGACGCGAATTCGCATCTGTTGTGAAGTGATTTGCACGCGCGAATGACCGCGAGTAAACTCAAATGTTCCAGCATTCAACTACGCGCGAATAACGCGTTTTTTCCGCGCAAGTCGCGTCCGGTGTGAGCGCACCTTAAGGATGCCAGTAGATGGGTCAGTCTGATGCCGTCAGTCTCAAAAGGCTCTTTCATGAACGTTGCTCTTGCAAACTCATGCCTACTTTTCTATTCAAAAAATCTCTTAATATAGAGAATGAACAAGTCACATTTATCTGATAGATCAATGTCTGCAACACTGCTTTGGTTTTGGCCATTACGAATAAGTCTGAATTGATTTTTCTTTTATGCCAAAAATCTATCATAATCTACTATAAATATATGCATTGATAAGAACTTCATTTTGGAACAACTGTAAAGGCGATTTTTTTTTTAATGTTTTAATTTTTGTACACTCTCAAATGCCAGATTTTCAAATGGTTGTATCGTGGACAAAAATTGTCCTAACCATACACAAATTGAAAGCTTATTTTTTCAGCTTTCAGATGATGCATAAATCTCAATTTCAAAAAAATGTACCCTTATGACTGGTTTTGTGGTCCAGGGTCACATATTTGTTTGATAAGAGTTTAGAAAGAATTGGCAACTTTTATTTCTACATGCCCAAATTTTGCATACATTTCCATATGTAAATTTAATGCTCTTGTTATCCCAGTAACCTAACCGCAATTTGTGTGCATGGATTTAAAAAACTAAATTTGTCCGCTGGGAACTCTAGCACTTCCAGCAAATCTCACTTCACGCTGTCAATCTCACAATACCATTATTATTATTTATTTTTAACTGCAAATTCAAAAGGAAAATATTTTTATTTTGCAATTCATATCACTTATATATCTAAGTATTCTCTTTTTATATAGAACTTGGGCACAAACCAAAAGATTTTAAAATTAAAAAGTGTCATGTTTTAGTGAGTTTAATGCAGAGTGAAAGTGTGCATAAGGAGCTGTACACAGTTTGAATGATTGAGAATGGATGAATGTTGTAGACCTGTTGTTTGCTGGTTTGAGCTCTTTTAAGTTTAATTGCGGTTGTTCACAGACAGTAAAGACTTCCTCTGGTGGCTTCTAAACCATAAATGCTTCCCCTGAGCCGGTCCTGATTTTTGTTTTTCATTCGTAATTCAGTAACTTTCGGTCAGAAATGTGGTCTGTTGAGTTCCAATGGAGTCAGGATAAAATCAAAGGAAATTGGACTTATCTGATCTTCGTCTGGGGGCCATTAAAAGGATATGAGCGAGAGCGGGATATGAAAAGAGAGCACGCTGGGGGTTGGGAAGCTGTATAACACTGCGTTTATACCGCTTGCTGAATATTCTAGGCCTGTATTTTTCATAGTACGATGTAGCGCCATTTTCGTTCCATGTTTACCTTGCGTAAATGCTACTAATCCATAGCATTTAAGAGAAGAATCTCTCTCTCACCCAGACATGGTATGTGAAAGGTCAGGAAAAAGAGCTTGCTCTGTCTGTGAGTCTTGCGTCTCTTCATAAGAGGCTGTTTGTTTTGGGTTCCTCTAAACCCTCCTGTGGTATGTGGAGTGCCCTGCTGGTGTGTCCACGCTCGTACGTCTACAAGCACTCACTCTGCTTTTATTCCCGGCCAAAAGCTTAAGCCACCGACCAGAAGTCAAGATGCAATTCTGTTTGCCCTTAAAGTTTATTCTAATTCGATTGAAGATGGTATTTGCCCTAAAAGGTCAGTGAGATTTTTTTGGAGAAAACCTGTCAACCTTGTACTTGACATGCTTCCTAAGTGGATTTAAGTCAGCTTAGGCTCATTGGAAAAATGTGCTTTTTAAAAAAACTCCAAAAGCATACATGGAATTCACTGCAGCTTCTCGCTAAATGAACACTAGTGGCATTAAGACAGCTTGTGAAATTGTGATTTTCACGGCCAGATTCTCGATAAATAAAGGTTTATTTTCTCATGGTATGACCTCAAAACACTTTACCATAGTGCTGGATGTATGAACTAACACATTTTGATGTTTGGAATACATGACCAGCTCCGTATGTATGGTTTTTCTAGCGTAGTAAACTTGCTCGATAGCACATTGCTCTTGCAAACTTGTGAAATTGTGATTTCATGGCCAGATTCTTGAGGAATAAAGATTTTTTTTTTCTCAAGGTATAACCTCAAAACGCTTTACACATCCAGCACTATGGTACACTAACACATTTTGATGTTTGAATCACATAACAGGCTCTGTATATGGCTTTTCTGGTGTAGTAAACTTGCTCGGTAGCGCACCTGGTACAGCATTGCTTTTGCAAACTTGTGAAATTGTGGTTTTACGGCCAGATTCTTGAGAAATAAAGATTTTCTCATGTTATGACCTCAAAACACTTTACCATAGTGCTCAGTGTGTAAACTAACACATTTTAATGTTTGGATCACATGACCAGTTCCGTATATATGGCTTTTCTGGCGTAGTAAACTTACTCTGTAGCGCACCCGGTGCAGCATTGCTCTTGCAATCTTTTGAAATTGTGATTTCACGGCCAGATTCTCGAGAAATAAAGATTTTCTCATGGTATGACCTCAAAACAGTTTACCATAGTGCTGGATTTGTAAACTAACACATTTTAATGTTTGGTTCACATGACTAGCTTCGTTTAAATGATTTATCTGGTTTAGTAAACTTGCTCGGTAGCGCACCCGGTGCAGCATTGCTCTCGCAAACTTGTGAAATTATTTCATGGCCAGTTTCTTGATAAATAAAGATTAATTTACTCATGGTATGACCTTAACATTTTACACATCCAGCACTATGGTAAACAAATGCATTTTGATGTTTGGATCACATAACCAGCTCCATATGAATGTTTTTTTTCTGCTGTAGTAAACTTGCTCGATATCGCACCCGATGCAGCATTGCTCTTGCAAACTTGTGAAATTATTTAATCGCCAGATTCTTGATAAATAAAGCTTTATTTTCTTATGGTATGACCTCAAAACACTTTACCATAGTTCTTGATATGTAAACTAACACATTTTGATGTTTGGATCACATAACCAGCTTTTAGCTTTTCTAGCATCGTAAACTTGTTCAGTAGCGCACCTGGTGCAGCATTGCTCTTGCAAACTTGTTCAGTTGTGATATCACGGCCAGATTATTGATAAATAAAGCTTTATTTTCTCATGGTATGACCTCAAAACACTTTACCATAGTGCCCTATGTGTAAACTAACACATTTTGATCTTTGGATCACATAACTAGCTCCATATGTATGGCTTTTCTGGTGTTGTAAACTTGCTCAGTAGCGCACCCAGTATAGCATTGCTCTTGCAAACTTGTTAAATTGTGATTTCAGGGCCAGATTTTTAACAAATAAAAACAAATTTTCTCAACGCATGACCGCAAAACACTTTACCATAGTGCGGGATGTGTTAACTAACACATTTTGATGTTTGGATCGCATAACCAGCTCCATATGTATGGCTTTTCTGATGTAGTAAACTTGCTCGGTAGCGCACCTGGTACAACCTTGCTTTTGCAAAATTGTGATTTCAAGGCCAGATTCTTGATAAATAACGATTTATTTTCTCATGGTATGACCTCAAAACACTTTACCATAGTGCTGGATGTCTAAACGAACACATTTTGATGTTTGGATCACATGACCAGCTCCATATGCGCATATGGCTTTTCTGGCGTAGTAAACTTGCTCAGTAGTGCACCCGGTCTAGCATTGCTCTTGCACTGAAAACCGCTCAGGTCCTGTGAAACATTAAAAGAGCTTAGAAACTTGCAAGGAAGCTAAAAAGCACCATTACCTTACCAAATGTGTTTTATCTCATGTATGCTCTTGTTAACATTATTGGGTGTGTTTGGCATAGGGATTGTGCCATGTTGTTTTCAAAGGCGCTAACCTTTTTAGCATCACTCACCAGATTTTTCATTTCCAAACTGACGCAATACCTACGGCAGCCAACATCATAAAGCAATCATGTTAATCTGTTTTGGATAAAACTGAACACACTCACTGGACATTTTACTTTCAAAGTAAAAAAGCAACATATCATTTTGTAGAAATGTCATCACAGTCACGTTTTTCTGGCACGTTGGGTTGAATTTAAAGGAGAATATTCAGTTTAGTCCATCTACTATGAAATATATGAACTCGGATGGAGACTAGCACTATTATTTGGGGCAAATCATTATCATTGATTTAAATCTGACATGAAGGGAAACAGATTTCTGGAGTTGTGAGAAGAGCTTCCTGGCTTTGTGAAGTGGGGTCAGGGTTTTATTAATGAGCGCTGAGGTTGTACGCCGGATATTGTCAAGCCACTATACAGAACATGTTTGAGTTACGAAAGGAAAGCCTTGTTTTCCCACATCTGCTGAGCACATGGCACTGATGCTGGAGAGACAAAGGAGATGTTAGATGAATGCATAATTCTCACTAACAAATGTACCGTGGTTCATTTGTACCGTGTTTCTTTTTTTTAAATATTATAGCATAGTGTTATAGTGAGCCTTTACAAAAGCAGTACTTTGAGTGTGTGTGTGTTTGTGTGTGTGTGTGTGTACCTTGTATTCATCACGTTGTGGGGACCAAATGTCCCCACAAGGATAGGAATACCAGTAGATTTTGACCTTGTGGGGACATTTCTCAGGTCCCCATGAGGAAACAGGCTTATAAATCATGCACAATGAGTTTTTTTGAGGAAGTAAAAGTGTGCACAAACTCCTGTGAGGGCTAGGTTTAGGTGTAGGGTAGGTGTAGGGCGATAGAAAGTACGGTTTGTACAGTATAAAAACCATTACGCCTATGGAATGTCCCCATAAAACATGTAAACCCAACGTGTGTGTGTGTGTGTGTGTGTGTGTGTGTGTGTGTGTGTGTGTGTGTGTGTGTGTGTGTGTGTGTTCTATTTTTTTCTAACTTGATGAACAAATGGCATATTAAGCATTGTGCTCCCTCCATCAAAAAGACGTTTGGCTCTTTTAAATATTAAGTCATACCTTTTAAGAGTTTGCACATCATTGTGTGACAATGTTGTGGGTACTTGCTTGGTTTGCCATTATCATTTGTAAATGTGTTGAATGAGATTGCTAAAAGATTTTTGGCTTCTCTTTGGCTTCTGACAAAAAACATTTTCTGTCTGTAGCATAATCTAATAATTGCTGCAATTACATACAAAAAAAACCCTTAGAAGCGCCATTTGAGCTTTCCTTAAGCCAAGCTTATTTTTTATTACTTTAATATGAATTACGTCATGTCATATGAATTTAACTTAGTTCAATCTTTGGGATTTGATTGATGGAGAAAACTTGTTTGTGGTTAGATTCTCAGATTGCCCCAGATTGATGGGAATTAAAGGTAATGGCGTAATTAAATTAGCTTTGTACCAATAGACTAACAAGACTAGAAAATGATCATTTAGACAAGTAATGTCGTGTTGGACAAAGTAAGAAATCCCTTACCCTTTATTAAAAAAAAAGTCCAATGCAAATTTTAGTGTTTCAAACACAATCTAAAAAAAGCCAAAGCACATTGTGTTAAAACTTAATTTTATTAAGTAAATTGAACATGCATTAAATTTTTTTTTTTTTTTTTTTTTTGAGTCTTATCCAGGCATCATTATGAATCAGCGTGGATATTTCTGGATGTTTGGCTGCTTCAGGTCTGTTTGCAGATGGTTTTACTCTCGTACCTTCTGAAGACTATTATTTACGACATGAGGATAAACTTCGTATCAGATCATTTATGTTTTGCAATGTAAATAGAGCATTTGTTCTGGTCTTCATCATTTCATTGTTTGTTTTCTAGAGGAAAAATGTGTCTAATGCGCCAAGAAGACATACAAGACCAAAGTATTTAAATCTCAATGCCTCTGAGAGCTGATTTGGCCATTTCACAAACCATAATATTAATAGTTGTTTAGCATTGACTTGTAACCATTAACCAATAAAGTGTTGGCTCATGCAAATCCACTGGAGTAACCCAAAAAATGAGATCCTAAGTTATGACGTGAAGGAAACTTGAAGTACATAAATGTCCATGGAGGTCTGGAATTGTTTGCTCAATCAAAACACTGCAGCATTTAGAGGAAATGAACTACTCATCCCATAAAGCATTGGCGTAGTTTAAACAATTCACTGG
>NC_133383.1:31470457-31613348 GCF_049309525.1 Garra rufa
TGATGCTATAATAGTTGTTATAAATGTTAAAGTATGAAACAAACAAAGGTAATAAATCAAATGAAATTATGTTGCATGCTCTGCCAACATAACTGCATTTTACAGGTTTCTATAGAGTTCATTGATTGTTTCCTCAAACATTTTTTATTTTATTTTGGGAAAAATTGAATCTTTATAAGAGAGACAGAGACAAAGACAAGTTTCTTCAGTTCATTTATATATATGCAGTGGTTTTAGACATAAAACAAAGCTCAAATTGGCTTTTATCACTAAACTGTAAAAGGGCCTTTAGCCACAGTTTTTTAACAACACAACTGTTTTCAGGCAAAGCACCAATGCAGCAGTTGGAAATTCACTTATTTGGCCTGATTTCTTCTCACTTGAAGTTGATTATCTAATTACAGGCCAAGTGTAAGAAATCCACAGCGGTTTACACTAAACCACAGAAACAAACCATAAATTCAGAGAAAGAGAAGAACAATGCACAGTAAGCACATGCATTGGGTGATTTAGCAGATTGATGAAGTGCATGATGTACATGCTCCACAGTCTTGTTTTTTGTTAGTTTTAAAGGCCAATTAATATAGGATTCAAAACTTTTCACAAAACCAATTCCTAGTTGAATTGTCAATTGTTAATTGTCTGAGATGAACGACTCGTCATTTTCCTGTCCACGACACACTACTCCTGTTAACTGCAGCAGTAATACATCAAACCTGTCGGCTGTTTTTGTGTTAGTGTCATGTTTCTTGTTTTGAATCTTGTGCTCTGTATCATTTTGTAGTTTTGTTTATGGTCTTTGTAGATCTCTTTCTGTTTACCCCGTCCTAATCGTGTTTAGGTTTTCCTTGTTTTCTCTTGATTAGTCATGCATTTAGATTTGCGTTTGCCATTGTCCTTGGTGGATTATTGTTTGTGTTCATGGGCTTTGTGCTGTTTCTCTGTCCATGTCTTGGATTGTTTTACATTTGGATGTAATAAATAGATTTTTATCTGCATGTAGATCCAGATTCCTCACTTTTAAAGTATGTTGTAAAGCCTCTGCTGACCTTTCCAAACTGGTAAAGCTGAAGGTTGTTCAGAAGAATAACTGTAACTAAAACTAGATAAGCTACTTTATTATAACCTTAAATGATCATATTTCTGGTGTTTTTATCTCTAAAATTAAAAGTTTTGTTGTTTTGTGTACAACAGTTTGGTTTAGTCTACCAAATTAACTAAAAGTTGTTTTCAGAGAGTCAGATTGTAAGTGGCAGATGGATGGTTTTTGTCAACAATCTTCAAGTTTCATTGCATTTTCCCCCTTTTCCAATGTAAATCCCTTACATTTCTGTCAGTCAGTGTTTGTCTGCTGTGTTAGGGCACTCAAGGCCGTTCTCAAACTGTTATAGACCATCTTGTGCAAATCTATGCCTCTGTTCAGATGCACTGTTTGATTTGGCTGTTTAAATGAGAAAAGTGAGTTTTGTCAATCAGTTTACTTTGTATTGGAACTGACGCCAGTCGCTGATTTACTTTGTAGACATTTTGTAAACAACAACAAAGCTAGTCTGTTTTAAATCAGAAGCTGGACAAGCCATGAATTTATTACTTTTCAGTCTTCACCTGTGAATAAAGAATGAAGTCGGAGTGTTTTCGAGAGCAAAGTCGGAGTGTTTTCGAGAGCAAAGTCGGAGTGTTTTCGAGAGCAAAGTCGGAGTGTTTTTCGAGAGCAAAGTCGGAGTGGTTTTCGAGAGCAAAGTCGGAGTGTTTTCGAGAGCAAAGTCGGAGTGGTTTTCGAGAGCAAAGTCGGAGTGTTTTCGAGAGCAAAGTCGGAGTGTTTTCGAGAGCAAAGTCGGAGTGTTTTCGAGAGCAAAGTCGGAGTGTTTTCGAGAGCAAAGTCGGAGTGTTTTCGAGAGCAAAGTCGGAGTGTTTTCGAGAGCAAAGTCGGAGTGTTTTCGAGAGCAAAGTCGGAGTGTTTTCGAGAGCAAAGTCGGAGTGTTTTCGAGAGCAAAGTCGGAGTGTTTTCGAGAGCAAAGTCGGAGTGTTTTTCGAGAGCAAAGTCGGAGTGTTTTTCGAGAGCAAAGTCGGAGTGGTTTTCGAGAGCAAAGTCGGAGTGTTTTCGAGAGCAAAGTCGGAGTGGTTTTCGAGAGCAAAGTCGGAGTGGTTTTCGAGAGCAAAGTCGGAGTGGTTTTCGAGAGCAAAGTCGGAGTGGTTTTCGAGAGCAAAGTCGGAGTGGTTTTCGAGAGCAAAGTCGGAGTGTTTTTCGAGAGCAAAGTCGGAGTGTTTTTCGAGAGCAAAGTCGGAGTGTTTTCGAGAGCAAAGTCGAAGTGTTTTCGAGAGCAAAGTCGGAGTGTTTTTCGAGAGCAAAGTCGGAGTGTTTTCGAGAGCAAAGTCGGAGTGTTTTCGAGAGCAAAGTCGAAGTGTTTTCGAGAGCAAAGTCGGAGTGTTTTTCGAGAGCAAAGTCGGAGTGTTTTTCGAGAGCAAAGTCGGAGTGTTTTTCGAGAGCAAAGTCGGAGTGTTTTTCGAGAGCAAAGTCGGAGTGGTTTTCGAGAGCAAAGTCGGAGTGTTTTCGAGAGCAAAGTCGGAGTGTTTTCGAGAGCAAAGTCGGAGTGTTTTCGAGAGCAAAGTCGGAGTGGTTTTCGAGAGCAAAGTCGGAGTGTTTTCGAGAGCAAAGTCGGAGTGTTTTTCGAGAGCAAAGTCGGAGTGTTTTTCGAGAGCAAAGTCGGAGTGGTTTTCGAGAGCAAAGTCGGAGTGTTTTTCGAGAGCAAAGTCGGAGTGTTTTCGAGAGCAAAGTCGGAGTGTTTTCGAGAGCAAAGTCGAAGTGTTTTCGAGAGCAAAGTCGGAGTGTTTTTCGAGAGCAAAGTCGGAGTGTTTTTCGAGAGCAAAGTCGGAGTGTTTTTCGAGAGCAAAGTCGGAGTGTTTTTCGAGAGCAAAGTCGGAGTGTTTTTCGAGAGCAAAGTCGGAGTGTTTTTCGAGAGCAAAGTCGGAGTGTTTTTCGAGAGCAAAGTCGGAGTGTTTTTGAGAGCAAAGTCGGAGTGGTTTTCGAGAGCAAAGTCGGAGTGTTTTCGAGAGCAAAGTCGGAGTGGTTTTCGAGAGCAAAGTCGGAGTGGTTTTCGAGAGCAAAGTCGGAGTGGTTTTCGAGAGCAAAGTCGGAGTGGTTTTCGAGAGCAAAGTCGGAGTGTTTTCGAGAGCAAAGTCGGAGTGTTTTCGAGAGCAAAGTCGGAGTGTTTTCGAGAGCAAAGTCGGAGTGGTTTTCGAGAGCAAAGTCGGAGTGGTTTTCGAGAGCAAAGTCGGAGTGGTTTTCGAGAGCAAAGTCGGAGTGGTTTTCGAGAGCAAAGTCGGAGTGGTTTTCGAGAGCAAAGTCGGAGTGGTTTTCGAGAGCAAAGTCGGAGTGTTTTTCGAGAACAAAGTCGGAGTGTTTTTCGAGAACAAAGTCGGAGTGTTTTCGAGAACAAAGAATAAAAATTTGTCCTGTACACAAAAAGTGTATTCAGTGTAACCAGATTCCCAAACAACTCTTTTTGAGGGTCCATTCATTTAATGAATTGGCCAAGACGACACACTGGATGTTTATGTGACAATGTGTATTTAAAATACACATTCATGTAGATAGGACTGATTATGGCTTCCTCATTGCACAATAAGAGCTCCCTAGGAAACAATGGTGTAAACAAAGCTTTCTGTGGTATTTATGCTGCTTCTGATGCAGTTTCCTCACCACTTTAGCAGAGTAAAGACGCCCTGTATTTAGGAGACGCAATGGATGTTTATTTAAACTCCAAGCTGCCATTTTATGCATCCTAACTACACACAAATAAATAATACTTGAAGAATATTTTGTAATATTACAGCTTGGAAATTACATAAAAATATTACACGTGATGTTTTAAAATACATTTTTAGAGGTAAAATATCAAGAAAATCTGATTGTTTCTTTGTTTAGGTGCTAGACAGTTGAGGTCAAAAGTTTTAAATAAAATTATTTTACCAAACTAAGAGGGATCATACAAAATGCATGATATTTTTTATTTATTTAATACTGACCTGAGTAAGATATTTCACATAAAATATGTTTGAGTCCCCAAGAGAAAATAATCGTTGAATTTATAAAAATGACCCTGTTCAAAAGTTTACATCCGACTTTATTCTCGAAACACTCCGACTTTATTTTTAGAAAACATTCCGTCTTTATTCTCGAAACACTCCGACTTTATTTTTAGAAAACATTCCGTCTTTATTCTCGAAACACTCCGACTTTATTTTTAGAAAACATTCCGTCTTTATTCTCGAAACACTCCGACTTTATTTTTAGAAAACATTCCGTCTTTATTCTCGAAACACTCCGACTTTATTTTTAGAAAACATTCTGACTTTATTCTCGAAACATTCCGCCTTTATTCTCAAAACACTCCGCCTTTATTCTCAAAACACTCCGCCTTTATTCTCAAAACACTCCGTCTTTATTCTCGAAACACTCCGTCTTTATTTTTAGAAAACATTCTGACTTTATTCTCAAAACACTCCGCCTTTATTCTCAAAACACTCCGTCTTTATTCTCGAAACACTCCGTCTTTATTTTTAGAAAACATTCTGACTTTATTCTCGAAACATTCCGCCTTTATTCTCGAAACACTCCGTCTTAATTCTCGAAACAATTCGACTTTATTCTCGAAACACTCCGACTTTATTTTTAGAAAACATTCTGACTTTATTCTCGAAACATTCTGCCTTTATTCTCAAAACACTCCGTCTTAATTCTCGAAACATTCCGACTTTATTCTCAAAACACTCCGTCTTAATTCTCGAAACAATCCGACTTTATTCTCGAAACACTCCGACTTTATTTTTATAAAACATTCTGACTTTATTCTCGAAACAATCCGACTTTATTCTCGAAACACTCCGACTTTATTCTCGAAACACTCCGACTTTATTTTTAGAAAACATTCTGACTTTACTCTCGAAACAATCCGACTTTATTCTCGAAACAATCCGACTTTATTCTCGAAACACTCCGACTTTATTTTTAGAAAACATTCTGACTTTATTCTCGAAACATTCCGACTTTATTCTCGAAACACTCCGTCTTAATTCTCGAAACAATCCGACTTTATTCTCGAAACACTCCGACTTTATTTTTAGAAAACATTCTGACTTTATTCTCGAAACATTCCGACTTTATTCTCGAAACACTCCGTCTTTATTCTCGAAACACTGTCTTTATTCTCGAAAGCATTCCGACTTTATTTTCGAAAGCATTCCGTCTTCATTCTTTATTCACAGGTGAAGACTGAAAGTAATAAATTCATGGCTTGTCCAGCTTCTGATTTAAAACAGACTACCTTTGTTGTTGTTTACAAAATAAAAAGGTCCACCAGGCGGGACTCAAACCCGGGACACCCAAAGCGAAACTGCAGCAAATGTCGTGCACTGCCCACAAGGCTATCGATGCCGACAAAGTCGAAATATTTCAAGAATAAAGTTACAATATTTATAAATATTACAAGAATAAAGTCAAAATGTTTTGAGAATAAAGTCGGAATGCTTTAAGAATAAACTCGGAATGATTTGAGAATATGATTCTGGAATAAAATCGGAATGCTTTGAAAATATGATTCGGGAATAAAGTCAGAATGCTTTGAGAATATGATTCAGGAATAAAATTGGTATGCTTTGGGAATAAAGTCGAAATGATTTGGGGATTAAAGTCGGAATGTTTCGTGAATAAAGTCGGAATGTTTCGTGAATAAAGTCGGAATGATTCGAGAATATGATTTGGCAATAAAGTCAGAATGTTTCGGGACAAAAGTCGGAATGTTTCGGGAATATAATGATTTGGGAATAAAGTCTAAATGATTTGGGAATAAAGTCTAAATGTTTTGGGAATAAAGTCGAAATGATTTGGGGATTAAAGTCGGAATGTTTCATGATGAATAAAGTCGGAATGTTTAGGGAATAATGTCAGAATGATTCGAGAATAAAGTTGGAATGATTTGAGAATATGATTTGGCAACAAAGTCAGAATGTTTCGGGAAAAAGTGGGAAAGTTTCGGGAATAGAATGATTTGGGAATAAAGTTGGAATGATTTGAGAATAAAGTCAGAATGATATGTCGGAATTTCGACTTAATTTTCTAAATATTTGACTGTTCTCGTAATGTTTAGACTTTATTCTCATAACTTTTAGAATTTATTTTTTAAATATTTCGATTTTATTCAAAAACATTAAACTTTAATCTCTCAATCCTAATTTTTTTTTTTTTTTTTTTTTTTTTTTTTTTTTTTATACATGGTTCTAAAATGAGTCGTACAACAAAGACATTTGTAGCACTCATAAATTCTAGAGAGAAATAGCGCAGATGCTGGACAAGGATGACAGTTTTCTAGTGCGTTTGTGTTGTCTGCATGTGTTTGTGCACACTATCAAATGGAGTTTACTTTGAAAGGCTGTTCGTTTGAATGTGCACGTATACTTTGAAAGTATACAAAACTGCTGCGTCTGTTTCCTATAGAGCTTGTTAGAACCTCCATGTTAGTTAACCATTTCCTGGCAACACTTTGAAATTTTGCCTTGCATGTAGTTAATCATGCAAAGGCAAAACAGACATACACAAGCATGCACAGTCTTCCCATTTGGGATATTCTGGCTTCTCAGCAAGTTCTAAAAGATGTTCACCAACAACAGAAACTCAAAACAAAAAGGTTTACTAGCACTGTTGGATGCACATGAAAAGAGACTGTTTTGTTTCCACTGGTTTCCGCATCTGTTTGAGCGCTTGTGTGGGAGTTGTGAAGCTCTGTCCCCAGAGGCGTGTAGTTTGCTATTGACAGGCTGGAGGTGATGAAAACCAGAAGATGTCTCAATAAAGCCTCCACTCTTCTCAGACCTGCTCCAGCAAGTCCAGCAATGCACGACCCAACAAAACATTCCGACCCCCCCCCCCCCCCCCCTTTATCCCTCACTGCTGTTAATGAACAGGTGGCATTCATCTCTTTATGAGCTCTAAATGAGTTTCTTCCACAGCGAGGCGTCTGTCTGTTTGGAAACGTTCTACAGCACCTTCTTTGTTAAAAATCAACTAAATGACCAAAATTATGTGAACCCCCTTCATGCTAGTAACACGCTAATCATGCTAGGATCATGCTAGTAACATGCTAATCATGCTAAAATCATGCTAGTAACATGCTATTAACCTGCTAATCGTGTTAAAACCATGCTAGTAACGTGCTAGTTACATGCTAATCATGTTAAAATCATGCTAGTAGCGTGCTATTAACATGTTAATCGTGCTAGAATCATGATAGTAACTTGCTAATCATACTAGAATCATGCTAATAACATGCTAATCATGCTAGAATCATGCTAGTAACATGCTAATCATGCTAATAATGTGCTATTAACATGTTAATCATGCTAGTGTTACTATCATGATTCTAACATGTTATCAGCATGATTCTAACATGATTAACAAGTTACTATCATGATTCTAGGACGATTAACATGTTAATAGCACGTTACTAGCATGATTAGCATGTAACTAGCACGTTACTAGCATGATTGTAACATGATTAGCATGTTACTAGCATGATTCTAACATGATTAGCAAGTTACTATCATGATTCTAGCATGATTAACATGTTAATAGCACGTTACTAGCATGATTTTAACATGATTAACATGTAACTAGCATGTTACTAACATGATTCTAGCAAGGTTATCGTGTTACTATCATGATTCTAGGACGATTAACATGTTAATAGCACGTTACTAGCATGATTAGCATGTAACTAGCACGTTTCTAGCATGATTAGCATGTAACTAGCACGTTACTAGCATGATTGTAACATGATTAGCAAGTTACTATCATGATTCTAGCACGATTAACATGTTAATAGCCCGTTACTAGCATGATTAGCATGCTAGAATTATGATAGTAACTTGCTAATCATGCTAAAATCATGCTAGTAATGTGCTAGTTACATGCTAATCATGTTAAAATCATGCTAGTAACGTGCTAGTTACATGCTAATCATGCTAGTAACGTGCTATTAACATGCTAATGTTAATCATGCTAGTAACGTGCTATTAACATGCTAATCATGTTAAAATCATGCTAGTAACGTGCTATTAACATGCTAATCATGTTAAAATCATGCTAGTAACGTGCTAGTTACATGCTAATCATGTTAAAATCATGCTAGTAACGTGCTATTAACATGCTCGTGCTATTAACATGCTAATCATGTTAAAATCATGCTAGTAACGTGCTAGTTACATGCTAAGCATGTTAAAATCATGCTAGTAACGTGCTAATCATGTTAAAATCATGCTAGTAACATGTTAATCATGTTAAAATCATGCTAGCAACATGCTAATCATGTTAAAATCATGCTAGTAACGTGCTATTTACATGCTAATCATGCTAGTAACGTGCTATTAACATGCTAATCATGTTAAAATCATGCTAGTAACGTGCTATTAACATGTTAATCGTACTAGAGTCATGATAGTAACTTGCTAATCATGCTAGAATCATGCTAGTAACATGTTAGAATCATGATAGTAACACGCTAATCATGTTAGAATCATGCTAATCATGCTAGAATCATGCTAGTAACATGCTAATCATGCTAATAACGTGCTTAACATGTTAATCATGCTAGTAACTTGTTAATCATGCTAGTAACTTACTAACCATGCTAGTAACTTGCTAATTATGCTTGAAACATGATAGTAACTTGCTAATCATGCTAATAACATGTTAATCATGTTAGAATCATGTTAATAACATGTTAGAATTATGATAGTAACTTGCTAATCATGCTAATAACATGTTAATCATGTTAGAATCATGTTAATAACATGTTAGAATTATGATAGTAACTTGCTAATCATGCTAATGACATGTTCATCATGTTAGAATCATGTTAATAACATGTTAGAATTATGATAGTAACTTGCTAATCATGTTAGAGTCATGCTAATAACATGCTAATCATGCTAGAATTACAGTAGTAACTTGTTAATCATGCTAGAATCATGCTAATAACATGTTAATCATGCTAGAATCATGTTAGTCTCGCGTAGCCAGACCTTCAGACTGACGGCTGAAGGTCTGGAATTCATTGCAGCTTTAATTGGCCAAGGCCCGCCTATAAGGCCGTTTGACCGACATGTCAAACATCCAATCACAGTTCGTTTCGTTCAGCGTCACGTTTCGGGGCGTAGAAATGCCCCCACAACAACAGACTGGCATGCAACAAGTCAGTCATTGAAATAACCAGCATTGAAAGTTAACGAAGAAGGGGGAGAACAAGCAGTAAGTCAGTAATTTGTTCGCGAACGTCGCAAATGTGTTTAACAACAAAGGCGTCTGCATAAGCACCTTTTAGCAAAACGCCGAGTAAACCAGTCTGCGCGTTGTTTCCCGGCGGACCGATAATAAATGCTAGTAACGTGCTATTAACATGCTCGTGCTATTAACATGCTAATCATGTTAAAATCATGCTAGTAACGTGCTAGTTACATGCTAAGCATGTTAAAATCATGCTAGTAACGTGCTAATCATGTTAAAATCATGCTAGTAACATGTTAATCATGTTAAAATCATGCTAGCAACATGCTAATCATGTTAAAATCATGCTAGTAACGTGCTATTTACATGCTAATCATGCTAGTAACGTGCTATTAACATGCTAATCATGTTAAAATCATGCTAGTAACGTGCTATTAACATGTTAATCGTACTAGAGTCATGATAGTAACTTGCTAATCATGCTAGAATCATGCTAGTAACATGTTAGAATCATGATAGTAACACGTTAATCATGTTAGAATCATGCTAATCATGCTAGAATCATGCTAGTAACATGCTAATCATGCTAATAACGTGCTTAACATGTTAATCATGCTAGTAACTTGTTAATCATGCTAGTAACTTACTAACCATGCTAGTAACTTGCTAATTATGCTTGAAACATGATAGTAACTTGCTAATCATGCTAATAACATGTTAATCATGTTAGAATCATGTTAATAACATGTTAGAATTATGATAGTAACTTGCTAATCATGCTAATAACATGTTAATCATGTTAGAATCATGTTAATAACATGTTAGAATTATGATAGTAACTTGCTAATCATGCTAATGACATGTTCATCATGTTAGAATCATGTTAATAACATGTTAGAATTATGATAGTAACTTGCTAATCATGTTAGAGTCATGCTAATAACATGCTAATCATGCTAGAATTACAGTAGTAACTTGTTAATCATGCTAGAATCATGCTAATAACATGTTAATCATGCTAGAATCATGTTAGTCTCGCGTAGCCAGACCTTCAGACTGACGGCTGAAGGTCTGGAATTCATTGCAGCTTTAATTGGCCAAGGCCCGCCTATAAGGCCGTTTGACCGACATGTCAAACATCCAATCACAGTTCGTTTCGTTCAGCGTCACGTTTCGGGGCGTAGAAATGCCCCCACAACAACAGACTGGCATGCAACAAGTCAGTCATTGAAATAACCAGCATTGAAAGTTAACGAAGAAGGGGGAGAACAAGCAGTAAGTCAGTAATTTGTTCGCGAACGTCGCAAATGTGTTTAACAACAAAGGCGTCTGCATAAGCACCTTTTAGCAAAACGCAGAGTAAACCAGTCTGCGCGTTGTTTCCCGGCGGACCGATAATAAATGCGACACTCGCGTGTTCCGGAAATCCGGTCAAATTCAACTAATCAGATGACGACTTCGACATTCCTGAAGTGTTTCCAGTTATGTGTACCATATGCATCAGACGTTTAGCCAACGTTCCGTGGGCGTGACGTCTGAGGCTGAGACTAGAATCATGTTAATAACATGTTAGAATTATGATAGTAACTTGCTAATCATGCTAATAACATGTTAATCATGTTAGAATCATGTTAATAGCATGCTAATCATGGTAGAATCATGCTAGTAACATGTTAATCATGCTAATAACATGCTATTAACATGTTAATCATGCTAGTAACTTGTTAACCATGCTAGTCACTTGATAATTATGGTAACAACAAAATGCTAGTAACACCCTAGTAACCATCCTGAGTACCCTAGCAACCGCTTAGGGCACCTTAGCAACCGCATAGCGACAGCCTAGCAACCACCCTGGGTACCCTAACAACCGCATACCAACACCCTACTGCACACAATACCTTACCAACCACCATGCTAGAAACATGTTAGCAACATGCTAGTAAATTGCTAATCATGCTAGAATCATGCTAATAACATGTTAATAATGCTAGAATTATGGTAGTAACTTGTTAATCATGCTAGAATCATGCAAATAACATGCTAATCATGCTAGAATCATGCAAATAACATGTTAATCATGCTAGAATCATGCTAGTAATGTGCTATTAGCATGTTAATCATGCTAGTAACTTGTTAACCATGCTAATAACTTGCTAATTATGCTTGAAACATGATAGTAACATGTTAATCATGCTAGCAACATGTTAACCACATGTTAATAGCTGGCTAATCATGCCAGCAGCATGTTAGTAACATGTTAGCAACATGCTAGTCACTTGCTAATTATGGCAACAACATGCTAGTAACGCCCTAGTAACCACCCCGGGTACCCTAACAACCGCATACCAACACCCTACCGCACACAACACCTTACCAACCACCATGCTAGAAACATGTTAGCAACATGCTAGTAAATTGCTAATCATGTTAGAAACATGTTAAAAATGTGTTAGTAACATGTTAATCATGCTGGTATCAATCTAGCTAAATGTTAACATCTTGCTTATCATACTAGCGACATTTTAATAACAATTAAGTTACTAATCATGCTAGTAACTTGTTAATCATGTTAGAAACATGCTAGTAACATGCTACCTACATGATAATCATGCTAGCAACATGCTAATTATCTAATCTATCTATATAAAGTTGAAAACTTCAAGTTTTTATCGCTGCTTTTTACTATTATTATTATTATTCTCATGCTAGAAACAATATCTATGTAATCCATCTAAATTTTTAAACTTCAGGCATTTACAACTGCTTTTAACTTTCAAGCTAGGCTAAATCAAGCCAACCTAAAGTTTGTGTGGAATAACTTTATCTAATTATCTAATCAGTTTCCCATTCCAATGTTTTCTTTAGGGACAAATCTTAAAGGGATAGTTTGCCCAAAAATGAAATTTGGATTAGGGTTGGGTTGATAGACAATGCCATCATCCATCGCCGATGGCCGATAGACACCACGATGCTGAGCCGGTATCGCGATCCTCCGCCCTGCCCCGCTGCAGCAGCAACCCGCTCGCGAAAAACACACACTGAATCACACTATATAGCCAGATGAAATGCATGCTTTCAATTTCCGCATCTTATTTTATTATTATTATTATGAGGAAATAATAACAAGGAAGTTGTTAGTGATCACAATACAAATTACAGTGAACTCCAAAAGAATTACAAGAACTAGTTCGTTTACATTAATAAATGAGGCATACAAAAACAGCAGAAAAAAAAATCTAAATAATTTTAATTAAATTAGATTAAATAAACTACACCAAATATGCCTTTTTCATAATTTTACCATAACGAACAGAGCTTGGAACAAAAAACAAGAGAATATATTTTTTTCCATCGAAATACGAACGTACAATACAAAGCCTATACATTATGAATAACAGTTTATCACTCAAGTGCATTGGGAATGTGGAAACACTTGGATTTGTGCCGAATTACAGAGGTGTGTGAGCCCAACGCCTGCTATTTTTAGTTTTGCTTTGTTTTGGATTCTTAACTTTATATATTTAGTTTCATTCCTGTTCTGTTCTGAACAGCGTTACATTTAGATGATTCGTTTTGGAGTCAGGGTAACTAACTTATAGCTATGTTTATAGTGTCTATAATGTTAATACATAATAATATTTCGCTTGATTTGGTATTATTTCTGATATTACACTTTCTCTCTAAACATTCTGCTGCTCATTAAATGTGTTTGGAGAGAGTGGGTTAAGCAGTAAGCAATCAATGAGAGCGATTTTAAACTTAAAGCTGACTGGTCGAAAATATGTTAAGGACCAACACACATCCTCCAAATACATCTACATCAACAAGTGCTTGCTCTGTCTCGTATGCATGCACGCACTGTCACGATCTAATGCACTTGTTAATGCCGGATCTTTAAAAACGAATACTACCGGAACGCAAAAATCTGACATCTGACATTTTCCGGAACAGGATCCGGCTCAAACGGTAGGCTACAATTAATTAATTCGTCATGAATTAATTATTTAACAACAACCATCCCTCACCCCGCCCCCCTCCGACGATGCCATCGTGATGTTTCACAGTAGACATCGTACGATGCCAAATTGGTCGACATCGCCCAACCCTAAATTGGATATGCATTTTAGCGCCACTCATTGGACATTTCACTTCGAAGCTACTGTGAAACATGCAGAAACATCGCCACAAGCACGCATTTCCAGTGAGCCTGTGTTGTTTATAGTGGAAAAACATTCTTCAGGCTGTTATAAACTGATCTCCACAGTAAAAAAAAAGTTTGTTTGTTTAAGATCTCTTCATTGAAAGGATGGTTCCTCCGTGGCAGCGCTGTGAAAGCCACCTATGGAGAGCTTGTGTTTGTCTTTGAGGATGGCACAGCGAAGAGCGGGAATCAGTGGCCTCCTCATGCGAATGGAATTTATTGCTTTGCTCTAATAACAGGATGGTTTCTAAAATAAACTATTACGTTGGCAGACGCTCCACGTCTGATGAAGCTCTCTGCTGAATATTACCCACTGCCCCATTTTGGCCGATTTTGCCAACGTCATTACAGTCATATGAGCGGGGCAGAGTTATAGACCTTGGAGACGTCTCTCTGGGGTGGAAAGTTGAAGTTCCTGCTGTCAGCGGATGTAAATTGCAGCTTGTCGTCTGACACGAGCCAGCGAGGTGGGCTGTGACTGCCTGACGTTTTGTTAATCGAGTTTTGTCAGCTTTCCAGCTGGAGCGGTCCACACTAGAAACACTTAGTCGTTCCTGGATGTGAGAGCGCTGGGTTTAGTCAGGTTCATACAGTCATGTTTAGATTACCATGTACAGCTCAGATTTACTTACAAACCTGACCATGTCTACTTTAAGTGGTAAAATAGTTGGCTGGCAGAAAAATTCACTTATTTTATTTATTTATATTGTTACATTGTATTTTAAGTGAGTTTTTCTGCCAACCAACATTTGTATTAAATTATTTAATTTTGTTTAATTTAATTTTATTACTCTATTTTAAGTGACAAGTACATTTTTCCACCAACCATCAATTTTAACACAATGTTAGAACAACAGAATTTTAATTAGGGCTGTGCAATAAATGGCATGCGATTGTCATGCGTATCTCATCAGTAAAGCTGGTTCTGTGATTGGTAGTAAATCTCCATCACCTGCGTTCAGATTTTGAACACGATATTGCGTAGCTTTTCAGTGATCTACGGCTCACTAATCACGGCTTTACTGATGAGATACGCATGGCAATCGCATGCCATTTATTGCACAGCCCTAATTTTAATTTAATTTATTTTAATTTAATGTTGCTTTGCTTATTTTTAATACTCTACTTTAAATGACAAGTGATTTTGTTTCTGCCAACCAACAATTTTAACACAATTTTAGATTTGTATTTTATTTTACTTATTTTTATTTATTACTCTACTTTAAATGACAAGTGAATTTGTTTGCCAACCAATTTTAGATTTTATTTTATTATTTTGATTTGTTTTACTTTTTCTTATTACTCTGCTTTAAGTAATAAGTGAATTACTCCAGACAACAGTTTTTACACAATTTTAGATTTTATTTTATTTTATTTTATTTTAGATTATTTTATTTTATTTTGTTTTTTTGTTTAACTAATTTATTTATTTCTGTACTTTAAATGACAATTTTAACACAATTTTATTTTAGATTATTTTATTTTATTTGGTGTTTTTGGTTTAACTAATTTTTTATTTTAGATTTGTTTTATTTTACTTATTTTTATTTATTACTCTGCTTTAAATGATGTGAATTGTTATTCAACTTTAACACAATTTTAGATTTTTTTATTTAATTATTTAATTTTTTGTTGTATTTTACTTATTTTGTATGTATTACTCTACTTTAAATGACAAGTGACATTTTCTGCCAACCAACTATTTTATTTTATTTATTTATTTATTTTATTTATTTTTTTAAATTACTGTATTTTGAGTGAGTTTTTCTGCCAATTATTTTATTTTATTTTATTTTAATTTATTTTATTGTTTTTTGATTTATTACTCTAAGTGACAAGTGAATTTTTCTGCCAACCAACAATTTTAACACAATTTTAGATTTGTATTATTTTATTTACTTATTTTTATTTATTACTTTACTTTAAATGACGTGGATTAGTCTACCAACCAAGAATTTTAGATTTTATTTTAATATATTATTTTTGTTTTGTTTTGTTTTGTTTTACCTTGAGGGTTTTTATTTTATTTTTAGTTTAGATTTTTATTTTATTTTATTTTTTTTACTTTTTGTTTTTATTACTCTGCTTTAAATAATAAGTGAATTATTCTGCCAAACAACAATTTTAGATTTTTATTTTATTTTACTATTACTACTTACTATTTTACTATATATATATATATATATATATATATATATATATATATATATATATATATATATATATATATATATATATATATATATATATATATGCTGCTTTAAATGACATGTAAAGTCAAAACCCAATTTTAGATTTTTATTTATTTTTTTGTTTTCTTTTACTTTTTGTATTTATTACTCTGCTTTAAATAATAAGTGAATTATTCTGCCAAACAACCATTTTTAACACAATTTTAGATTATTTCATATTATTTTACCAATGCTATTTACTATTTTACTACTATTATATAAATATTTGTATTTCTCTGCTTTAAATGACACGTGAAGTCAAAACACAATTTTAGATTATATTTTATTTTTTGTTTTGTTTTTTGTTTTACTTTATTTTTACTCTCTTTAAATTAACATTTTTTTATTTAATTTAATTTAATTTATTTATTGTATTAATTTTACTTATTAATCTGCTTTAAATAATAAGTGAATTATTCTGCCAAACAACAATTTTACACAATTTTAGATGCATTTAATTTAATATAATTTTGTTTTTGTTTTCTTTTCTTTCTTTTTTTTTTTTATTTCTGTACTTTAAATTACAATTTTAACACCATTTTAGATTCTTTTTTTATTTTCATTTTATTTTTTGGTTTTATTTTTTTTTTTATTCTGCTTTAAATTAACTTTTTTATTTTATTGTATTTTTTTTTTCTTCTCTAAGTGACAATTTTTCTGCCAACCAACAATTTCAAGCACAATTTCAAGTGCATTGGCCCATGCTCATTGTATTGTATGTATGCAATGAAATCAAAATTGATCTCATTTTTTGATGATCCCAAGTATTTTTTGCTAAGTTATTTGAATTGTCTAGTAAGTAATGACAGTAGTATACGGACTTTGGGAACTTTGGCTGCCACTTTATTCCATAGAGTTGAATGCACTGACCAGGGCTGCGGTCTTCATTACATGATCACTTTTACACTATGCTCCTGATTTTAAGTGATGACCTATTACACTTTATATATTTAGTCTTGTTATGACTACCAGCATTCCTGCAGATAAACACAGTGCCCAGAGGGAGTTTATGTCTGTGGAGAGAGCTGTTATTATCCCATCATTTGTGTGGAAGATCTGAGCAAAGCTCGTACGCTGCCATGTAATTACACTTTAGCCCTGAAAAATACACTACTCTCATGAAATCTCATCTCTCCTGACTTGAGTCTGTAGCGTGAACTTCCCTTGTTTAGTGACGAACGTTCGATTTTCAATTGTCCCAACGCTAGTCCAGCCTGGACTTTTGACGTTTGATATGTTCAGCTCTAGGTTTGCATTAGATAGCTGGCTGAATTGGAAACCATTACATCTGTTTCCATGTAAATGTTTAAAGATCAAAATGGCCAGTATTAGGTTTTATGTCAGATTTGGACACTGTACATCTGGCAGGGGCTCCTCAGATTCTCTGAATGCTCCAGGCCTTGGATGGGTTGAACTACAAACAAATGTTTGCTCTTACCATCTCTTTTGAAGTCGGTTTCCAATGTCCTGGCCAACGCTGAGTTTACTGCAAGGGTGGTCCTCAAGTTCTTGCATCAAAAACAGATTTGACTGATTGATTTTATGTGCAAGAACCCCTTTGGTGCACTCTTGCGTTTTTGTGAAACCGAATGGCTGAATTTGTTTTGGGTATTTATTGTTTGATTTGTTTTATTAGATGGCTACTGAAGGGCAGATCATTGAAAACAATTGCTGGATTATATTGTTTAGGCATTCTTCTGGAATGAGGAAGGCTTTTTGATTAGTTTGTCCATAATTATTTTAAGGCTTGTTTTATATGTAGGGCCATTTTACCATTTCTTTTGAGAAAAACTATCGTCATATCTTATACAAACTCAAACTCTTCAAAGGTGACAAGTGAATTTTTCTGCACACCTACAATTTAAGCTTTAGATTTTTTTAATTATTTTTTTTTATTACTCAAACTGTAGCACAATTTCAGATTTTTTTTAAAAATTTGGTATTCATTTTTATTAATTACTCTGCTTTAAGTTAATTTTTCCGCCAACCGTCAATTTAAGCAGTTTTTTTATTTAGATTATTTTTGTTATTTTTTTTTATTACTTAAATGAATTTTTCTGTTAACCAACAATTTTACCACGGATTTAGATTTTTTTTTTTTTTGAGATATTTTTGTTTATTATTTTGTTTATTTGTTACTCAAATCTTAGTACAATTTCAGATTTTTTAATTTTTTTTTTTTGTTTTTTTGTTACTTAAGTGAATTTTTCTGTCAACCAACAATTTTGGCACAGATTTTGATTTTTTTTTTAATAAATTAATTAATTAATAAATTTTAATATTTTTTATTTATTACTCAAACTTCAGCGCAGTTTCAGATTGTTTTTATTTTGTATTATTTTTTAATTATTACTCTGCTTTAAGTGACAAGTGAATTTTTCTGCCAACCGACAATTTTAGCAGTTTTAGTATTTTTGTTTATTTAGATTTTTGTATTTATTATTTTTTATTACTCAAATTTTAGCAGTTTGAGATTTTTTTTAATTTTGTGTTATTTTTTGCTTAGCAGTTTTTACTTACCAGTTTTAGATTTTTTCTTTTTAAGATTTTTTCTTTTTATTTATTACTCAAATCTTTGCACAAATTCAGATTTTTTTTTATTTTGTGTTATTTTTATTTATTACTCTGCTTTAAGTGAATTTTTCTGCCAACCAACAATTTTAGCACAGATTTAGATTTTTGTTTTGTTTTATCTAATTTATTTTAGATTTTTTTTAATTAATAATTTATTTATTACTCAAATTTTAGCACAACTCAGATTTTTTAAATTTTTTATTTTTTATTACTCTGCTTTAAGTGAATTTCTCTGCCAACCAACAATTTTAGCACAGTTTAACAAAAAAATCTTTTTTTTTTTTATTTTAGATTTTTTTTAATTTTGTATTTTTTATTACTTGAGTGAAATTCTGTCAACCAACAATTTTAGCACAGCTTTAGATTTTTTTTTAATTTATTAGTTTTTATTGCTAACAGTTTAGCACAATTTCAGATTTTTTTTACATTTTGTATTTGTTATTACTGCCATAAATGTTGTTTGTTTTTACCTTTAATCCTTAAGTACATGAAAGTACTACATTTTTAATGTTTTAAGTAATTCTTTAAATCTTTAAAAATCAACTAATTAGAGATGCTTTTGTTTACTACAATTTAATGAAACCATGAAACTATAAAAAAATTGCTGTTAAATTTGTAATTTATTTATCCATTAAAACTGAGTTTAGAAAAATTCTAACAGAAAAAAAGCAGAATCCAGGAAAAAAAAAAAAAAAAAAAAAACGGAAAAGAAACTGAACTGACCCTTCACAAAGAGCTTGATTGACAGGCGATCCAACCAATCATAATGCAGAATTCACCATTTTGTCCGAAAAACAAATCGGACAGGAGAGTATATTGACTTGGTGGTTTTAAACTTGGAAAAAAAAAGAAAAAGAAAAAAAAGTCTTTTTGCAGTTGAAATAAAATGTGTTCTTTAACAAATTGACGGCATTGGTGACTGTTCCATATTAGATGCCAATTTCGAACAATGCTAGCTTTGACCCACGCCTCAGATGTTTTTTAACACTATTGGGACAAATGAATTTCAAACTAATGAACAACTGCTGGCCTCACTAACCATATCAACCAGCTGTTTTGTAACTGGATCTAAGGAAACTTTGTTTGTTTTTTTATTCTCTAAAAGAGTCATAAAGGAAACAAACTGTTGAGGAATGTTGCAGTGCTCTTTTCTCCAGGTCACTGATTATGAGGCCTGTTCTTGTCAGGAACCACCAGGAGCTGTTTTTCATGCTTGTCACCTCATGCTAAGTACATCTGCAGATGTGCTAGTGAACCAGGTCTGGAGTGGATCGTCTTGGGGGTCTTTTATTGCAGATCCATGATTGCAGGCCAGAACTGACGATTGAGCGATTGAAAACGAATGAAGTAACGCCAGGAATGTGCAGAGTCAGACTTGACTTTTTTTTTTAAGATAACACAGTTTGTCACATATGTGACCCTGGACCACAAAACCAGTCATAAGGTTAAATTTTACAAAACTGAGATGTATACATATATAAGAATAATATGCACACATATACATATGAAAGCTCAATAAATAAGCTTTCTGTTGATGTATGGTTTGTTAGGATAGGACAATATTTGGCCGAGATACATCTATTTGAAAATCTGGAATCTGAGGGTGCAAAAAATCTAAATACTGAGAAAATCACCTTTAAAGTTCTCCAAATTAAGTTCTTAACAATACATATTACTAATCAAAAATTACATTTTGATATATTTATAGTAGGAATTTTACAAGAAATCTTCATGGAACATGATCTTTAGTTAATTTCCTAATGATTTTTGGCATAAAAGAAAAATCAATCATTTTGACCCATACAATGTATTTTTGGCTATTGCTACAAATATACCCCAGCGACTTAAGACTGGTTTTGTGGTCCAGGGTCACATATGGTCTGGGTAGTAACTGATTACATGTTATCTGGATTACATAATCAGATTCCGCAAAATAAGTACTTGTTATTCAATTATGAGTGTTCTAAAATGTAATCAGACTACAGTTACTTTTTTATTGATTACATAATTACATATTATTAACACAAAAGTATAGCTATAAGTAAATGATTACATGTATCTGATTCCAAAAAGTAAGGACTTGTTATACGATTATAAGTATTTATTCGATTATGAGTATTTTAAAATGTAATGTAATCAGATCACAGTTACTTTTTTATTGATTTCATGGTTACATATTAATCACACAATGGCTATACGTAATTTATTACATGTTATCTGATTACGTAATCAGTTTTCAAAAAGTGCTTTAGATTATTTTTAAATGAGTTCCATATTATAGCTGTAACTGATTACATGTTATCTGATTACATAATCAGATTCCACAAAGTAATTGCTTGTTGTTCGATTATGAGCATTTTAAAATGTAACTTAATCAGACTACAGTTACTGTTTTATTGATTACTTGATAGCAAATTATTCACACAGTTCTTATAAGTAACAGATTACATGTATCTGATTATGTAATCCGATTCCCGAAAGTACTTGTTATTCGATTGAGTATTTTAAAATGTAATCAGTGTACAGTTCGTTTTATTAATTTCATGATTGCGTATTATTAACACAATGGCCATAAGTAACTGATTACATGTAATCTGGATTACATAATCATTCTCCAAAGAGTACTTGTTATTTGATTTGAGTATTTTAAAATGTAATATGAGTACGGTTACTTTTTTTTATTAATTGCATGATTACATATTCACACAATGGCTAAAAAATAACTGATTACATGTAATCCAGATTATGTAATCAGATTTTAAAAAGTACTTTTTATTCGATTGAGTATTTTAAGATGTAATATAATCAGACTGCAGTTACTACATATTATTCACACAATAGCTATAAGTAGCTGATTACATGCAATCCGATTGCGTAATCAGATTCCAAAAAATAAGTGCTTGTTATTCGATTATGAGTATTTTAAAATGTAACGTAATCAGTTCCATATTATTCACACAATAGCTGTAACGGATTACATGTAATTTGGATTACATAATCAGATTCCAAAAAGTAATTACTTGTTATTTGATTGAGTATTTTAAAAATGTAATATAATCAGAGTACAGTTACTGTTTTATTCATTACATGATTACAAATTATTCAGTTTATTCGGCTAATAGTAACAGATTACATGTATCTGATTATGTAATCCGATTCCCGAAAGTACTTGTTATTCGATTATGGGTATTTTAAAATGTAACATAATCAGACTACAGTTACTTTTTTATTGATTGCATGAGAGAAAATTATTCACAACGGCTAAAAGTAACAGATTAGGTAATCAGATTCCAAAAAGTAAGTACTTGTTATTCGATTATGAGTATTTTAAAATGTAATCAGATTAGTTACTTTTTTATTGATTTCATGATTACATATTGTTCACACAATAGCTATAAATAACTGATTACATGTAATCTAGATTAAATAATCAGATTCCAAAAAGTAAGTGCTTGTTATTCGATTATGAGTATTTTAAAATGTAATGTAATCAGACTACAGTTACTTTTTATTGATTGCATGATTACATATTATTCACACAATAGCTATAAATTATTCATAATTTGATTCCCCTAATTCTTTTTAATCTTATTCCTATCTAAAATAGCCTACCACTTATATAAATTTAAAAAGTTTTCCAGTCTTGCCTACATTCGCTAGTCAGATGGCTATAATTACAGAGAAAACTGAGAAGCCACATGGCATTTGAGCACTGCATTTACAGAAAAACAGCTAATTTTTGTCATGTAATTTGGAATCAGTAACGGTTTGTAAGTAATCTACCCAGCACTGGCCAGGGCCGTAAACAAAACATCTCATCCGTGGAAGAGAAGGCAATGTTCTTCTCAATTTGTTTCATGGGAATCTACAATTTACCTAAATGGGTTCTGAACGGTGTTGTTTTTCCAAACGAGTTCAGCTTCTCCCAAGTTTCTTCCTCTTTATCCCTCTCCTTTATTTTACGAATCTGGCAACCAGTTCCTGACTAAACGGTTCTCCAGAGGACAGGATGGAGTGTTAACAAGCTTCTACATTCTCAGTCTGGCCGAGGCTGTGCTGCCCCCATCCTGGAGCCGGACTCTCCCACGGGGGGCGGCTCGGCGTACTGCAGCCATCGTGCTGTTTGCCATCACCTCTTTATGAGCGCTCCGAGTGGCCTGCTTGCCGACAGTTGCCAGGCGAGTAACTCGCTGAAAACGGAGAATCCGCTGTGAAAGGTGGTGATTCAGAGGCTTGAGTGCTCACAGGCACCCTGAGCCAAAATAATTAGATCAGCGACTTTTCCCAGGTCTCCACACTGGCCCTTTTGTTGGCCACCCTCCAGTGTGGTGGCAGCGGCCTGCTGATTACTGCTGTGGGCTGCTAACACAAGGGGTAAAGGTTAAGTCCTAAGTAGAAGTGACTTGGGAACTGATAAGATGCAAGATCATAGATGATACAAGAAATTAGAGAAGAAAAAATTGCATCTACTGACATGACTGAGTGCTAAACTCCTAAAGCATTTATTTATTTATTTATTTATTTATTAGGAAAAATGTGTAAAAACACAACCTTTGAGGAAACTTAGTACTGATCTTGTATTTTGTTGTTGCTTGAATTGAATTGATGGCGAATTGCTGGTAATTTGAAAGTGAAAGTAAAATTCACACGGCGCATAAAACTATTTAAAAGAGAAGGAAAGGGAGGAAATAGGAAAACCTTAAAGAAACTAACCTGTTTGGGCTTGTTTTTTTAATGAAATTGAGTAGTGATGTAACGGTATTGTAAATACCGTCATACCGCAATAACAAATTTTTTCGATACTACCGTGGTCGCATGACTCGATAAAACAATAGGTCTTCTGAGAAAAGTTTGCTCAGGCGAATGGAGCGAACGGGAGGTAGCGGGAACTACATTTCCCATCAGCCCAGGCGTGGCCATCATCCTTTGCGGTCTGTTGTCGCTACAGACTGTAGCAGCAAGGAAAAGAGATGGAAATGGTCGAACCTGCTCCGTCTGAAGTGCGTATGCATCACGTATTTTTTTCCGCACCCATGTTAACGGATTAGAGCGTTCACACTGCACGCGGTTGCTGTCCGGCAGTACGTCCTAGAAGCGGTGCCTTTGCAGCAGTGCAGCGATCGTTTCGGCACCGAGTCTATTTTTTGCTGCGCTGTATGCGCTGAATTAATGTTACAGTGCATTGTTCGCTGTAAAAATTAACATGGATTGACACGGAAATGTACCATAAATGCATATAAATTTCACAGTCAACACGTGGCTTTTTGGCTAGGTTTAAAATAAGGAAAGGTGCCGTTTTAAATAAACTAGGCAACATAATAGATGCACTTGTCCAGGTAGAAAAGTTCTTTAAAGGATTGTTTTTAATAAAGATTTAATGCGAAAGAAAGGCATGAGAGCCTACTGCACTGCAAAAAAATGCTTTCCTTACTTAGAATTTTGTCTTGTTGCCAAAATATCTAAAAATTCTTAAATCAAGAAGGATTTTCTAGACAAGTAAAAATTATTGTCTTGTTTTTAGTAAAAACAAGTCAAAATTAAGTGAGTTTTTGTTTAAAACAAGCTAAATAATCTGCCAATGGGGTAAGAAAAAAAATCTTATTTCAAGCAGACAACTAGATTCAGACAACTCATTCAGCTAAACTGATTTGACTGTTTTTTTACATGCTTTAATAATTTTTTGTTACTAAAATTGAAAAATTTAAGTTTCTGTTTCAAAGTTTACAGATAGATGGCAAATTTGTATGCCATTGATATGTTCAGTGTTCATATAAACTGTTTAATAAACACTTCTGGCACTTTTTTCGAGTCTCTTCATTAGTTTTGTTTTTCCTGTAAATGATTCAATAAACACCGTACCGTGCCATTCATACCGAGGTATTACCGTACCGTGAAGTTTTGATACCGTTACATCCCTAAAATTGAGGGTTTTGTTATTACATAAAGATAAAGCACAGAAAAAAGGTACCGTTGGGTACCGGCATCAAATTTCAGGTACCGATACGGGATAAAATGTGAAAGATAATAGGGCTGTGCAGTTAATCGAAATTCAGTTTCGATTCAGATTTCGGCTTCAAACGTTCATGAAAATACAGTCGAGATGAAACGATTATCGCGCCCCATTCCGTTCCCCTTTCCAGTGGTGCGCTTGCGCTCCTCCATAAGCCTAATTTCACATGCAAATCAAATGGCAAAATCATGTAACGTGACTTTCATAAAATGGGCCGTGCTTGATTTATTAATGTTTCTTTGATGTTGTGTTTTTAAAAGCGGGAAAGAGAACTTGCTCTGTTCTGTGTATGCGCTCAGAGACCGAGCAGAACACTGATATGTAAAGGTATCTTTTAGTGCATAAACGGTCAAATACATGCAAAAAGATTTCAAAATGAGGCGCTTGGTGAATATTCAAGTAAACCCTTGTCACTTATGTCTTAAATGATCATAAACAGTTGAGAATGAAAATACGTGTGCAACAGTATATTGGATCCGTGTGGCTCTTAAAGCGGCAACAAATAATATTCTTTCTGCCGTCTCTGTGCTTAATATTAATAAAACGTAAAAATACAGAGAAAAATCACTCACTGCTCTCGAATGAACGACTTTTGTAGTTTTAGTAGTTTTTGCCATAATCCAGCAGCCCTAAAAGTTACCCAACTTTTCACACTTTGTGCAATGGAAAGATTCAATGAATTTTAACGATTCTTCATGAAACCACAGAATCCAATAAAGAACCGTCATGTTTGAGAGTGTAGAGTAGAGACATGGTGTGTCCATCTGTTTTAATTTTTAAAAGTCTGTCAGTAAATTAAAAAAAAACAGCTTTTATTTATATATTTTGCATTTGAACTTTTTTTAATTACACATGTTTCTTTAGCACTAATTCCATTATTTTGAGGAAACCATTAATAATCCACAAATGCGTTCGTGTAAAAGTAGTAGATCCTACTTTTCTATGTGACTCACGCCTTTGGATTGTGCATTAGTTTCAGGCACTGGAATGTATTAAATATTTCAAAATGAGGCGCTTGATGATTATTCATGAAAACCCTTGTCAGTTATGTCTTAAATGATCATAAACAGTTGAGAATGAAAATACGTGTGCAACAGTATATTGGATCCGTGTGGCTCTTACAGTGGCAACAAATAATATTCCTTCAGCCGTCTCTGTGCTTAATATTAATAAAACGGTAAAATACAAAGAGAAAAATCACTCACTGCTCTCGAATGAACGACTTTTGTAGTTTTAATAAACAAAACATGTTTAACTATTACAGTGAAGACCTTTTATTTTACATTCAAATGTAATTATTTAATTTCTATAATAGGCTGTTAGACTACTTTAGACTTAGTAAAAGTATTCAGTGTTATTTTTTCTGTTGTATTGCTATCTTTCATCACTAATAAAACATTTTGGACTCAGTCAAAAATGTGTTATATAATCGTGATTATGATTTTTGCCATAATCAAGCAGCCCTAACTTTTCATGCTTTGTGCAATAGAAAGATTCAATGAATGTTAAAGATTCTTCATGAAACCAGAGAATCCAATAAAGAGTTTCTCATTTATAAAAGAAGCATGGTGTGTCCATCCGGGTGAGTTTTTGGAAGTCCGTCAGTGAATTTTAAAAAACAGCTTTTATTTATGTATTTTGCATTTGAACTTTTTTAATTTCACATCTGTTGCACTGGTTCCATTAGTTTGAGGATACCATTAATAATCCACAAATGCATTCGTGTAAAAGTAATAGATCCTATTTTCTGTGTGACTCACGCCTTTGGATTGTGCATTAGTTTCAGGCACTGGAATGTTTAAGATATTTCAAATGCGAATTAAACTTCTCAGTAGCTGCCTGTTTTTGCATCACACTTAAATGTAATTTTCCAGTGAAAAGAGCCCTTAAGGTCATTGAGTCAGAAATGTTCACATGCTTTTTTCGTGTTCGTCATCCCCCTTTTTTTTATCAAAATGCTTGCTACGGATGCGAAAATGCAGAAAATCAAACCTTTTTTTATGATGGACAGTTTCATAAAAAAATTCAGACTTTGTGCAATGACCTTTAGTCTTAGTTAATATTTTCTTTGTTATTTTGCTGTTTGTTAAAAAACAAAAAACAACAACAAAAAACAGCTTTTATTTATATATATCGCATTTGAACTTTTTTTAATTTCACATCTGTTTCTGTGGCGCTGCTTCCATTAGTTTGAGGAGGATACATGAATAATCCACAAATGCATTCGTGTAAAATTAGCAGGTCCTACTTTTCTGTGTGACTCACGCCTTTGGATTGTGCATTAGTTTCAGGCACTGGAATGTTTAAGATATTTCATATACGAATTAAAGAGAAATGGGTCTGTAACCCTAGTGTATGTGGGCTCTGCCATCGCCTCGCCGGCTCTGAAAGACACCATCTGTGTGTGTTATGGCAGATAATCCTTCAGCAGGCAGCGAGGCGGCATAAAATAAACCTACAGAACCAATGTTTGATTAGCAGAATCACCAACTTCATCAAGATCCCCCTAATCTTTGGCGTTCTTTGTTTTAGCACAGATGAATGTTAAATAATCAGTGTATATTTTGGATAAATACTGTATTCCTATAGTGTACTTCAGTCAATCTGATGTCTTCCATGTGCTGTGCTTGTTAGGACTGTGTGGATGAGTCCTAATCGCTCACTAATGCTTCAGCTGGCAGCGCGTTATGGAATATTACTTAAATCCAGCACTTTGTAATTATGTGGAAGACCTGGACCAGCTGTTTATAGCATGTCAAATGTGGTTTTTCGACACGCACATTCCCAGCTTACTTTTAATTCGAGGATAATTTGCCTATTATGAAAGAAAAAAACAATCTAATTTATTGGAGCAGATAAAACGAAGAAATCATTTTAAGCGAGCGTGAATTATGCCTCGTATGTAATGGTTCTCACGCTGCTTTCAGTCTCAGATTGTTAAACAAGGATGTAATTTGGGCTTAACCACATACAGTGAGCTTGTTAAACACCGGCCCGGTTAGCATCGGATGATTATATGAGAACTCAGCTCGTGTTGTCTGTGTGATTAACTCAATTTAGGGTATTTATGAAGCATCTCAGAAACCACAGTGTCAGCAGTAATGGGTTTTATGATAAATGAGATGCTCTTTTTGGAAGAGCGAAATTAATGCCGTTTCAGATCAAACATTCAGGGTTGAAGCCTCCCGAAGCTGATTTTTTTCTTGCATCACACTTAAATGTAATTTTCCAGTGAAAAGAGCCCTTAAGGTCATTGCACACTAAGTCAGAAATGTTCATACGCTTTTTTCGTGTTCGTCATCCTTTCTTATCAAAATGCTTGCTACGGATGTGAAAATGCAGAAAATCGAACCTTTGTTTATGGACGAAAGTTTCAGAGACAGCGTGTATTTATTTTTTAACGTGCAAAAATTTCGGACTCTGTGTGCAATGACCTTCAGTATTTTAAATGCAATTTAATACTTTTTTTTTTTTTTTTACACTAGGGTAAGGGTCAGTTATACTGAAGAAACCGATAAGAGTACAACTAGCTTGTTAGTCCTTGTTTGTTTTAGCACTAACAGCATACTAACAGTCTCCTGTCTGTTCTGCAGCGGCTGACGTGAATCTGTCGGACTCTGGAGAGATCGAGGCTATAGCTGAGGCCCAAAGTGGAGGACTGCCAACAGCTGAAGGTACAGGAGCACAAGGCCTGATTAAACTCTATCCAGAAAGCATCATCCTGACACTGTGTATTCATATGACCTTAGAAAGAAATTCTATAATTATCACACAGTTTAATTTTACTCACCATTGGCATTTTTATCTGTTAATCACAATTTTGGGGAATTCCTGGTATACAAACTCTTTTTTTATTTTTTACTGATGCTCACTTTCTTTGTTGTACTAACATCATACTACTTACTAGCTACAAAGAGTCCAAAATCCCACTCCACATACAGGTGTTGGTCATATAGAATATCTTCAAAAAGTTGATTTATTTCACTAATTCCAATCAAGAAGTGAAACTTGTATAATGTATACTTTCATTCCACACAGACTGATATATTTCAAGTGTTTATTTCTTTAAATTTTGATTATTTTAACTTACAACTAATGAAAACCCCAATTCAGTATCTCAGAAAATTAGAATATTACTTAAGACCAATTCAAAGAAATATCATTGCGTTCAAAAAGACCAACGAGTTTCGATATTTGTCCTATTTAAAACTTGACTCTTCTGTAGTTATATCGTGTACTAAGACCAGCGGAAAACGTAAAGCTGCGATTTTCTAGTCTGATAAGATTAGGAACTACACTCCCATTCCAGCCTAATAGTCAAGGAAGTTTGCTGCCGTTATATGGACTCAGCAGGCGCAGTAATATCACACAGCGCCTGAAATTAGTTCTCAGCTAGGTAACTTCCAATGTGACCGGTGTGATATTACTGCTCCTGCTTCGGCCATATTACGGCAGCAAACTTCCTTGACTATTACACCGGAATGGGAGTTGGAGAATGAGCCATTTTCCAAAAAAAGTGGAGTGTTCCTTTAAGACTTTAAGAGGCATGCTGTTGCACGATACTACGATATTTTTTCAAAAGCGATTTTAATCATCCACAATCAAAAATCATCATAGCGCACATCCCTAGTTAAAAGAAATCATTCTGAAAGTGTTTCCAAAAATATAATTTTTCAATGTCATTATCGTTATAGTTTTGGGTTGGATTTCCCTGTTCTCATATTGTTAGAACCTTTATTAAAACTTAATAGTTTGAGTTATCATCCCGGTGGGAACCGGCCTTTATTTTGTTATTTTGAGCTTGAATGTTGAGCTGGAGATCTTCCCCTAAACTCAATCTCTGAATCTCATTCTCAATTACACTCATTTAAACTATAGTGTCATGTTCAGTTATGATGCACATGAGAACCAGTGTGTTTAGTTGTCAGTGGCCATTAATAATTCCCAGTTTGAAAAAGAAAATCAATGAATAACTGCATGATGTGTGTTCACGATAAGGTTTGGATCTTGAAATGTGGCCTGCTGTGTCAGTCAGGAGTGCGTCTGTGTTTCTGCTTTCAGTGTGCATAAATCAAGAGTTTCAGGAAAAGCCACCACTTTGCTCTGGCAGGCCTGTTTAATAGCAGCTCCCAATATGAGCGCTGCAGAGACTATTTGTGTTGGCCGCGGGACCAAGGGGTCTGGGGACGAGAGGAAGCCGTAATAGTTTTCAGGCGAGTGAATGAACGTATGAAGGGCAGTGTTTCTAAACCATGCCTTGCCAATATGAACTTGAAGCAAGAGAAAAGCCCTCAGTGGCTGTGAAACACGTTAGTAAGCAAAATGTAGAAGAAACAGTGGAATGTTAATAATTTTATCTAACCAGCTGCATGATAAAGCATGTCTCCATATTAAAAACCACTTGTGACAGTCAACTGTGTTCTGCAACAAGATATTTAAAAAAAATTTTTGTTTTTTTTGGTTTCCATTTTGGTTGTGTTATTTAGTAGGGCATATACTGTTTATCCATGTAGAATTCAGAAGATGCTTTTGATAAACTAGCACAATACAAGATGAAGCCTTTGGCTGACATTGAGTTAATACATATTAAAAAAACAAACCAGCACATTCTTACCTGTGAAAGTTTATCCAGTCCCTTCAGAAATTCAGGCAAAGTTTTTGCATCTTGAAACTTGAAATTGATTTTTATTTGGATTGACAACATATAGACGATGGTGAATGTATCAACGTCTCAAAACCAACTGAAAACACAAAATGCTTAGATATTTCCAACTCCACAATGGAGTGCATCACAACTGTCAAACGTTTATTACAATAAGACACATCAGCAACATTAAATACTAAATACATCAACCATTAACTGCCACTGAGAGCAGTTATCATGTTTAGGTGTGAAACAGCTTCACAAACAGTCTTTTCAATCATTTCTATTTTGGATATAAACACTAATGTCTACACTTGTTTCCGTTACAGATTTGCGCAAAACTTGTGCGATATTTAATTGTATAAATGTCAACAAAAACGTAAGGTGACCTGTAAATGCGAAAAAGCCGTTTCCATTGCGGTCTTGCAAAATATTGATTTTTTTCAAATTGCCTGGATAACCACTTCAAGTGAGCTTTAACTTTTTTGCGATACATGTGTATGCATGAGTGAATCATTGAATCATTCATTTAAACCATTTTTTTTTATATATATTTTTTTAATTAATTAAACATTTTTTAATAGGTTGCAACAATGAATAATATTTAGTCACTGTTTTGCTTAGTTCAGAATCATGGTCTCTATTTTAAACAGAAGGAAACTGTGATTTATCCAAAATCGTGCCGCTCTACTTGCATTCGAACTAAATTAATTTTTATTTTTTCCGCTGTTGAAAAAGTTTTTATTTTTTTATTTATTTTTTTAATTTTTTTTGCATTAAGTTGTGCTTTTCACACAGGTTCATAAGGGTGGCTGACTTTAGTGGTGCACATTCCTTCATCATTTTAATATGCGATATATAGGAGTTTTTGTGAAATTGACGTGTTTTTATTAGGCATATTTTCAATTCTCAACTTTAATTTGTGCAGTTTGAAGGGTAATGGAAACCCTGCTTATGGTAGCAATCAAAATACAGAAAATAATCTTTTGAAGGTAATTTCTGCTTCAAATTGGTGCTTAACATTTGTTGATTACAATGTTAATTACATTGACAAGTGACTGTTAAAAAGCGTATTTGTCACTGAATCATTCATTCAAGGGATTCATTCAAAAATGCTTATTCATTCAGTAATGGAACAAGTGAAGTATTTATGAGTGAATCATTGAATCTATTGAATTCATTCAAATTGATTAAAACATTTTTGAGTAGACTGCAGCAAATAATATTTTGTCAAGGCCTCTTGTAAATTACGTTATTTTGCTTAGTTCAGAATCGTGGGAGAATCGTGATCTGTATTTGAAACTGAATGTATATCATATCAGTTGTAAGAACTTT
Organism: Garra rufa; assembly: GCF_049309525.1. Classification (NCBI taxonomy): domain Eukaryota; kingdom Metazoa; phylum Chordata; class Actinopteri; order Cypriniformes; family Cyprinidae; genus Garra; species Garra rufa. Next base: position 31,501,733 of record NC_133383.1, read on the forward strand.
TTTTTTTTTGTAGGTATGCAATAAAGTGGCTTTCCACAAGGGTTCATAAGGGTCACTGGCTTCATATTCCTGGTGCATATTCCTCATCATTGGCATGTTTGATCAGCAATACCTTTGCGAGATCTGCTACAAATAATGTTTACTTAAGTTATATTTACATATCAACTGAAAACAACCATAGGCTAAAAGATTGGGTAATGGTAATTACTTGGGTAATGATGGTTCATTACAACAGTGATGATTGTGATGCATTGAAAAAGCATTGTTTTTATCCAAAATACAGCTAATCATCTTTTTAAAGTAATTTTTGCTTCAAAGTGGCGCTTCAAAAAACATTTGTTGACAAGTGACTGTCAACAAATACTGAAGCGTATTTGTCACTGAATCATTCATTCAAGAGATTCATTCAAAAATGCTGATTCATTCAGTAATTGAACAATTGACGTATTTATGAGTAAATCATTGAATCATTCATTCAAACTTTTTTTAAATTTTTTGTATTTAATGAGATCTACAAATGTTTATTGGAATTATATTTACATATTAACTGAAAGCAAGCATCAACTAAAAGATTGATCTTGGGTGATGATGATTCAACACCTTATTAAAATGATGATTGTGATGCATTGAAAAATAATTTTTATTCACCTCAAAATGTACGAGATAAAGTTTTTGTTAGCCTTTAGTGTTGCAACTGAAGGCCAGAGGTTGTTTTTTTATGATAAATAAGAGTTTTTAACGAAATAGACGTGTTTTCATTAGGCTTATTTTCAATTCGCAATTTCAATTTGCGCAATTTGAAGGGTAATGGAAACATGGCTTATGGTAGCAATCCATCTTAAAGTAGTATCCAAAATACAGCAAGTCATATTTTTAAAGTAATTTTTGCTTCAAACCGGCGCTTCAAAAACATTTGTTAATTACAATGTTAATTACATTGACAAGTGACTGTTAAACATGTATTTGCCATTGAATCATTTATTCAAGAGATTTGTTCAAACATGCTGATTCATTCAGTAATGAAACAAATGACGTATTTGAGTAAATCATTGAATCATTCATCCAAACTTTTTTTAATTGTATGAGATCTGCTACAAATGTTTATTGTAGTTATATTTACATATCAACTGAAAACAAGCATCTTGGATGATGATGATTCAACACATTATTAAAATGATGATTATGATGTATTGAAAAATCATTTTTAACCACCTTAAAATATACTAGATAAAGTTTTTGTGAGCCTTTAGTCTTGCATCTGAAGGCCAGAGGTTGTTTTTTTACGATATATAAGAGTTTTTACGAAATAGACGTGTTTTCATTAGGCTTATTTTCAATTCGCAACTTCAATTTGCGCAATTTGAAGGGTAATGGTAGCAATCCGTCTTAAAGTAGTATCCAAAATACACCAAATCATCTTTTAAAAAGTAATTTTTGCTTCAAAAAACATTTGTTAATTACAATGTTAATTAAATTGGCAAGTGTCAAGTTAAAAAGCGTATTTGTCATTGAATCATTCATTCAAGAGATTTGTTCAAAATGCTGATTCATTCAGTAATTGAACAAGTGAAGTATTTATGAGTGAATTATTGAATCTTCTGCTACAAATAATGTTTATTGGAGTTGTATTTACATATCAACTGAAAACAACCATCAACTAAAAGATTGATCTTGGGTTATGCTGATTCAACACATTATTAAAACAATGATTGTGATGCATTGAAAAATCTTTTTTTTAATCCACTTTAAAATGTAACTTTAAATGCTAAAAAGTAGATTTTCTAGTAGATTTAGTGTTGCGTTTGAAGGTCAGCGGTCGGTTAAATGGCGTGTCAGCAGTGCTTGTGTTGTTTATCGTTCCAATCATGTCCGCCCACAAGTAGTCAAACCCACTTAACCTCGCCTGCCAGCTGCACTCGCCAAACCTGGGCTACAGAGAGATCTCTCAGAGTTTAAGTATTTTTCCACAAGTGATTGCATGAAAAGTCCATTCAAAATATATTCTTGAGTCATCATCTTCATTGTCTCCTCCTCAAAGTGATAATGGTGACATCTGAATCAAAGGACAAACCTAATTTGGCCTATTCTTTTACCTCAAATTGCACTTATTGTTTCTTGTGCTTTGGCAAAGTGAAATGACAAGTACATCTTGGCGTGTTCGAATGGGTGCAGCTTTATACTTTGTCTTGTTTGCTCTTTCAGTTGCGCTGGCATCTATGCATGAGTAATAATGGATTTGTCTAATATTAATTTCACATTCTGCATGTTCTAGCATGCCAACTTCACCTGCTTGTAAGTCTAGCCGCAGACAGCAGTGTTTCTCGGTGTCAGTGCTTTGGCTCATTGATGTTGAACACGTTCATGTACAGTAGTGTCTCTCTCATTATGTCACGTCTTCAGAGCGTCAGCTGAGCATGATCACAACACCCTCGCTCATGTTTTCACAGTGATTACAGATAGCGCAAGGCCTGTAACAGCTTGTCTTTACTCTGGTGAGGGTGCATGGACTCATGTTTTCACGGCTTCACTTTCTCAGTCATTCGCAGTTTGGCTGTGCAACACAATTGGGCCTTTCATGCATCAGTTTCTTCTCAAATCTTCTGTGATGTGATGCAGATCTTGTCTACGCTGCCTTGTTTTGATGGTGTTCATTTGTCTTTGTGCTGTTTCGGCCTTTTCCATTTGCTTGCACAATCTCATCACGATTGTGATGCATTGAACAATCATTAATTTTATCCACCTTAACTCTTAAACTCTTACAGTCGACTAGAAAGAAGGTTTTTTTTTTAGCATTTTTATGTTGTGTTTGAAGGCCAGAGGTTGGTTATATGGCAAAAATGTGCAACACAATTGAGCCTTTCATGCATCAGTTTCTTCTCAAATCTTCTGTGATGTGATGCAGATCTTGTCAACGCTGCCTTGTTTTGATGGTGTTCATTTGTCTTTGTGCTGTTTCTGCCTTTTCCTGTCATCTTTTGTTGAGTGTTATTTGCTGTTATGGATCATGGTTTCATGTTGTTCCTAACTGAATACTCTGTTTCAGTTGCCTTAAGCTCAAAGTATACTTTGTTTTTATGTATACTCTGTGGTATACAGATGTCAGTGTGTGTGAAATAAATTTAGCCATCAGTACAGTACACATGTAATGTATGTGTCAAGCAGAGGTTGTGTTAGACTTGAACATTGTCCGTCATTTTGACGGACAGGGTCGTAAAAAATTTCCCATCATTTTAATTTTCGTATTTTAATTATAATAACACATTTAAGTGCTTTTATTTTTGTTCATAATTTCATTTTTAATTAACCTATAGGGCGACAGTGCAGTGTTTTAAAACAACAAAATACGCAAGGGCTTGGTAAAAAAAAAAAAAAAAAAAGATTATCATTAATAGATTCTCATTTTAATGAACAAACATAGATTCTTAAATCCCAGTCAATCTTTTGGTCTATCTATGCTGTTTTCAGTTGATGAATGAACAGTACACAGTGCGTCTCCCATTCAATCTGTGCTTTGTTACTTTTGATTATGAAACAATTCTCATTTCAAATTCTGTCCATTTCATTAGGAAATTCAAGCAATAAAAACCATTTTGGCGCTCTTTAATTTGGCGTGATAGATCGCTGGTTTAAACTGGGTACTCGCCTGTGCCTAATCGAGCCATAGACTGTAAAAAAAAAAAAAAAGAATCAAACGCATAGCAAAAGATTTGTGACAGTTTCATTTTTGTTCTGGATCCCATGCTCTGCTGCCGCACTACAGCACACTCGCCACCAACTGGACAAGGGTGGGAATTACAGTTACAATTTACAGTAGAACACCCTCAGTGTAATCTGTCAAAGTGACAGACAGCCTTCAGATTTTTCTATCACTGATTAAAAAAAAATCTGCCAATGATGGACAATTTTTGGTTAACGCAACCTCTGGTGTCAAGTCTACTTTATTTATATAGCGCTTTACATTACCGATTGTGTCAAAGCTTTACATTATTAAACAGGAAAAAAGTATAATGCAAAAGGGCAACAGTACAATAGTATAATTTTCAGTTAAAGGGATAGTTCACCCAAAAATGAATATTTGATCTTTATCTGCTTACCCTCAGGGCATCCAAGTTGTAGGTGACTTTGTTTCTTTAGTAGAACACAAACAAAGATTTTTAACTCAAACTGTTGCAGTCTGTCAATCATATAATGGCAGTCAATGGGACCCATGGCTTTAGGAGTCAACAAAACATACACAGACAAAACCAAATTAAACCCTGCGGCTCGTGACAATACATTGAGGCCTTAGGACACAAAACGATCAGTCTGTGCAAGAAACTGAACAGTATTTATATCATTATTTACCTCTGATCCACCGCAATGTCCAACTGTCCTAAACGCATTCACAACAGCCGGTGCGTGGCGCGTCAACGTGATCTGCCATAGTAGATGCATGTGCGGCGATGCCATAGAAGAACCATTCAGTAAACATTCAGTAAACGATTCTTTAAAGGAGTCATCAGATGCCCATTTTCCACAAGTTCATATGAATCTTTAGGGTCTTAATGAAAAGTCTCTAATATACTTTGGTAAAAAATTCTCAATAGTAGTGTAAAAAAACACCCTTTTACCTTGTCAAAATCAGCTCTGCAAAATATCAGCTCATTTTATGGCATGGGGCCCTTTAAATGCAAATGAGCTCTGCTCGCCCCGCCCCTCTCTGCTGAGGGATTATGAGCTGCAATGTTTACTTTAGCCGTGTTTATTGGCGAAACTTGCCAACTAGCACATTATTAAGAAAGTCCATTTGCAAAGATGCATAAAAAACCCTTATACTCACTTCTGTTGTGGGTGAAGCTGCATCAGGAATGATTCACACGAACATAGACGCATATGTAGATTGGGATCAGCGCTTTCCTTTTAAAAACAAAAGTAACGTTGTCCTCTGCCTCTTCAGCAGCTCAGATGTCAGGAGTAAATGATGACTACTATGTTCAATATTACATCCAACAACAGAACACTTCAATCGCTCAATTAAAGTCTTCCCCTGCACCTGAGTCACACAATGGCGATCGTATTCGGACTGTTTCAGCTCGGTGAGGGCGGGTCTAAGGTAAGACAGGTCAATCAACTGTGTTTCATCACAACGACAAGAAGCTGAGAATGACCTGATTTTAAAAAGGGGATATTACTTTTAAAGATTTAAAAAATAGCACTGGGTGGATTTTTATCACTGTAGGGTGGTTGTGTACACAAACTGCCAACACACATTAATGTTCAAACAACATGTAAAAGTTAGTTTTGCATCGGATGACCCCTTTAAAGAACCATCTCTTTCTACCTTTTTATAATCTGAAGAACCTTCTTTCGCCAAAAAGAACCTTTTGTGAAACAGAAAGTTTCCTCAGATGTTAAAGGTTCTTTATGGAACCATTTAGACAAAAAAGGTTCTTGTATGGCATCGTGAAGCACCTTTATTTTTAAGAGAGTAGTTCTGCAGTTGTTTCACTTGCTTGGTCTGTCGTTTTACAGTCTCAAAAGAAACCAATGAGACTGAACAACAGTAAACTACTGGAGACGAAACAACAATAGTCTGTGTTGATGAGTGCTTACGTGAAGTGTTGAAGACATGCATGCTACTCAAAGACGTTTTATTAATTGTAAAGAAAAGAAATGGCACAGGCACTGGATGAAAATGAAACTTTGTTGTGCATGCATGTCAACTTGCGTTTGTGCATGCATTTGGCTGTGCTTATTCACTAAGCATTTGTCTAAAAACCAAAGTATACATTGGACTTGGACAAATGCTAGTCTGTGGCAAAAAGCCCCTTGTTGTAGCCAACTAACACATTTCACACTTTGAAACTGAAGGACCAGTTTTTAGGGACTGTAGCTACAAGAGGAGAATGTAATTAACACACCTAGTTGTGATTAGTTTAGCACAGAAAACAACGAACGGTGAGATTCAAACACGCAACATTCTGCCTTGTAGTGTGCTGCGCCTGGATTGAGTTCTTGCAATCATTCAGGCGTAGGTCGGACAACTTGGCAACAGCGTGTCAACCCATTTAAGGCTACATACCACCCTTATGATGGCTGTGGGTTGTGGAGATATGATCTCAGATCAGGTTGAAGAGTGCAGGGGATTTCATGTCTGCTCGATAAGGCTGAGGTCTGGCTCTTATGCGCCTGTACGGCTGTGTTTATTTGAGCTCCGTCTGGCTCTCTACATACTATGAGCTCACACTTCTCAGGCTGAGCCTAGCCAGGCCTGACGCCTCTTCTCTTTGCACTCTTGCTGTCACTTTCTCTGTTTTCCCATCATGCAGTCCTGTTGCATTTCTCACCTCCGCACCATCGCGTCATCTCTCGTGTCTGTGTGAAGACTCAAAACACTGGGGCCAGACAGAAAGTAACAATCCTCTGAACACATTGTCAATATAATCAGCATAAATATATTCCGAGTTCTTCTTCTTTTTTTCTGAATTTCTATAGATGCTCCAATAACATTGTTATTATGAATGCTTTTAAACCTAAGACCTAGAACATTTTGGGGGCACCTGAGGCACCTGTACATTTCTTTGTTTTTTCAGACCTATTCTAGCAGTCAGCATCAATTGTCATATTGATAAATTATAATTTTCCTTTTGTTTTCTCTAAAAATTAGTAAACTTCCCAAATTTGAGGAAAAATGCTAACGACAATTGGGTGTTTTTTACTGTGTACTCAAACAAAAACTCCTAAAGTTTGGATTTTTTTTCTTTAGAAATTTGTATTTAGGTGTTTTACACTTCCAAATAAAATTTTGTCTATATATAACATTCCCCAAGCAAGTTATAGCCATATATTACAGTATTGTGCTTTTCAGTGAAAAACAGGCCTATTTAGTTTATTGACAATATAGACCTGTCATAGCAGAAACAATCTTATATAATAGCAAAACACAGTAAAAAAGTTACTAAAAAGTAAAAAAGTTAATAAACACCAACAGTGTAGGAAGTAGTGAAAACAATTGCACAAATTGTCTTGTGCAACAAAAATATAAACAGTCCATATTATTCACAAACTACACACAAAATGAGAGAGAAATATACTGAGTGCAACTGAAAAAATAGTGCAAATAATCTTTACAAACTATATAGAATTAGTTACATAGTATAATAACCAAATAGATATATCTGCTGGACGTCACCTAGTGACGCGAAAACCTAAATTTCAGCGCTTTATCCGATATGTACTGCTGTTTCATCCTTGCTTTTGGTTTGTGTTATGTCAAAGGGCTCTGTTGTGAGTATTTCTGTGTTTTTTCAAAGAATGCTGTTATGCAAAATGTGTTATTTTGCGTTTGTTTTCATGCACGCAAGACGCACTTTACTTTCACTTTGCGTTTGTTCAAATTTCCAAAGAAACATACTAATCGGTGGTTCAAAAGACTAATACCTATGTTTATTGGTTGAATAGATGACAGTTTGAACCAATCTGGGCACAGAGGTCGGACTAAGCATTAACAATCGTTCCTGTTTGGCTCAGAGGACCGAAATGCATTGGTTTTATCTGACGAATCAGTGCTGAGGAAATGTGATGACGTAGTCACGCTCACTACGGAGCCTCTGAATATCCAAATGAGACAAATATCACTGAAAAGTGTAGACTTTGTGCATTATGCGACTTTTTAAAGCATTCAAATTGGATTGGCGTTTCAAAGGTTATTAAACATTTAAGAACAATAGTTATTTTGTGTCTCTGTCTTTGAGGGTTAACCCACGATAGTGTAGTGAAAATCCGACATTGTCAAAAGCCTACTTAAAGTGTTTTATTAACAGTCTACATTCAGTTAAACATGGAGTTATTTGAGGAGGATGTTACATCTCTGATGTTTGGGAATACGAGTGCAGTTTTTTTGCAGTTTGTTTGCTACATTTTAGAGGTCTACAAATCATAGGTTCGCCAAAACAAACCAATCCTCTCCTGAGACATTTCTTTCATCCGCAGTTGTCAGGATGGGTCCGCTCAACGGAAGATGTTTGTTTTGATCTGAAGCTGGAGTTACTTAATCCAGATGTGCTTTCCCAGATTTGAGTAATTCTGCCATCAAACGCTGGGGTCAGTTCTGTGGCAGTTTGACCTTGACCAGTCAGCTCATGTTTATCTTGTCCCATTTGAAAATGAGACAAAAACTAAAACACAAACTAGTGATGCAACGAAAGCAGCTTCAAACGTGGCTCGTGCAAAGACAATTCTAATGTTAATAAAGCAATATCACATGAGCCAGTGATTTAAAAGAGTTCATAGAACAAATATGTAAACAGGACTACACTATACTAGGAAACTGTGTCGACGATCCTCTTGTTTGTGAGAACAACTTTCTTGCAGGGCCCGGCTAGCCATTTGGGTGCCCTAAGCACAAATGCCCCCCCAAACCAACCACCAAAGGAATAACAGCCATTCAGAATTTCTTAGTTAGGTTCTCTTAGGTTACGGACACTACGTCCATATTTTCTTACAGTCTATGACTTTAATGCACTAAAATAAAATAATAATTGAAGAGTGCGGTTCAAACGGCTTTGCCTTATTTTTCAAAATATAAAATCGCCTGAAATTTGGAAAAAACGATAAGGTTTGGAGAGGAAAAGGTAAAAAGCGATACAAAACAAACAATTTATAGGTTATGTTGTCATTCCTTTGCTCTCAAACTGAAGGCAATGTAATAAGAGGCCTTATTTAATAATAACATTAACCGTGAAGCATGCATCTAACTCTGGGTGAAAAGCTTATAAAAAAATCGCCAAAATTCGTCTACGTGTTAAGAATGAATAGTATAACACATTTCCAAAGCTGTAAAAGGTTATTTAAAAATAAAGCATTCATTATAAACCGTTTACTGTCTTAAGTGCACCCATTTATTTAGTCTACAAATTAAAATAATAATTATAATAATTACAATTGTTAGTATTATTTACGGTGAGCATTGCTGTCACACACATAAGAGCTCTGCACTATTCTGCCCTCCAAAGGCAAAGTGCAGTAACTACGCGAACACTGAAACTGAGAAAAATGCCTTTAAAGTTTTTGACAGCTAGTCAAACACTCTCGTTTCTCCGAAACAGGACAAAATTAAACCAGGAGACTTTGCCACGAGACAAAACAGTTGTCACAATGTCCATTTTAAGCCTTAACTCAATTTTGACCAAATGTGTAGTTACTGCGCTTTGCCTTTGGAGGGCAGTGTTGTTTCAGCTATTAAAATAGTCCAGTTTTGTATGTAACGCAAAGTGATATTTTGTTTCGTTTTTATTAAGTTAATTTAGAAAAAACGTGTGGAGCATTTTTTGTTCGTTAAATATAAGTTTTTGATTTTTAAAATAGCGACCAAGCGGCCAGCGGCAGAGAATGAGTTGATCATATTGTGTTTGATCAATTTTGCCTTCTCAGATAATCATGACTTGCCTAAAATAAATATAGATCTAGGCCTAAAAGAGTTAAAGTATAAAACAATGTTCATTTCAACGTTAAAATAATATAAATGTGCGGTATTAGGCACAAATGCAATCGTTTGTACGGAGAGCCGCTTTGCATGGCATGGAGGAGCCAGCGCAATCACTTGCATTTTTGCAGTGGAAACAATTTAAAATATTCCTCATTTTTGCTCATAAAGGTACGAGTAATACATTATTCGGAACTGTAAAGGGTCTACTTTTGTTTGTGTGCACTCACAATATCAACAAAACGTTGCAAACGGTGCTTGAAACGTTGAAAACAAACATGATCCCCTCATGTCATCTCAACAGGAGTTCTTCTCAGCAAAACTCAGCAAATACATAACTCACAGACAAGATACATGTATTTATAGAAAGCTTTAAATTATTTCTTAACGAAATAGAACAAATCAGAAACAAAAACTATTTCATTATGTATTCTGTAAAAATTAATTTTTCTCTAAAGGCGCGTCCAAAGAGGAAATGGCGATCGGCAGCTTCATCCTTGCTAGACACTGACTCCGAAAACACAAGCGTTTTAGCGTTTATTTTACAATAATTACCAATAGGATAAAACACAAGCGGTGAATATAAACACTTTTATATTAGTTTAATGTTGAAATTAACATTGTTTTATACCTGAACTTGCTTTTGTATATCAACATGCTTTAGACATATTTTATTTGCTTTTTATACTAGTAGCCTGTTGTGATGATTTTTCACGACCCAGATTTTTTTTGGTGCCCTACGCGCAGTGCGTGTGCGGAGCGCCGGCGCTGCTTTCTTACGCCACAGATTCAGGATCTACCAACTAAGTTCAAAAGTGTTTGAAAAGATCATCACATTCAGGGCTCTACGCTTACTTTTCTTTCTAAACTTTTAAATTTTTTTTTATTTTAAAATTTAAATGCTTGATGTGTGATTGTATTGTCTTGTTTGATCATGTAACTTTGTCTATTTAATGGGATTTTGGGGAGGTGGTTTTATAAGACCTTAGGGTCTTCTCACTCTCTCGTGCACACTATTTTCATTTTCTTCTTTTATTGGATTTGTAAAGTTGTATTTTAAATGTTATATGTGCAAATAAACTGCAAAAAAAAAAAAAAAAAAAACGTAAAAAAAACTTAGGAGCACAGTCAAAATTTCAGGAGCATCTTCTAATCAATAATCAAAAAATCTGATAAACTTTGCCTTCCCATTACGAGGTGATGTTTGACACCTTAAAATGATTTTTTTTGGCAACTTTATTATCTTTTATGTTAAATTTTTGAAAATGTATATATTTTTTAGCTTTTTTAAATGTTACAAACTGTTTAAAACAGAATAAGAATAAGTAGAATAAGAATAAGTTACTAATCAAATGAAATCAGTATTAACAAAATTAATTTGTACTACAGAGGTGGCACAGAATAACACAAAAGTGGCTTGTAGGCGTATTTTCAGATGTTTAATGAGGCTCAGAGGTGGCATGAGGGCAATCAAATTCAGAAATTCTTGTTGAGATTAATGTTTTAAATATAACATTGAATACAGAAATATTAAATGAAAAAACACTTTAAAAAACTAAATCTGCCAGCAGGTGGCGGCATGTCACTGATTTAATTACTGAATCATTCATTCGATTTGTTCAGACGGATTCAGGAATAAAGCAACTCTCTGTGTCCCAATGTGCATATCCACCCTATCTGCTGTAAATAGTATTGAAAATTACTAATATCACACAATATTTAGGATGGATAGTAGTATTGGGACGCAGGCACTGTTTTTATGAATGGGAAACTGAATCATTGACTCACTAGATTCGTTTAAAAACGCACTTTTATTCATAAACAAAACGCCGCTGTGTTTGAATGGAGATGCGCAGTTGTGCTCAGTTGTGACTTGTATCAGACCATTTTTTGATGAGGAAATGAAGCAAAATAAGGCAATAGTGTTATAGTCAGACAATGTAAGTCACTTCTTGCTTTAACTGTTGTATTCAATCAATATCTCATTTACACACTCCATTAAAAATTATTAAAAGTTGTCACTCATCTTAGTTCATTGCGCTCTCACAAAGTTCCATTATAATCAACAAAGCTCTAATGTTACATTGCTCAATGAATCTCTTATTTACACTCTCTCTACTCTTTGTTTATGAAAGGATTCGTGTGATATATCCGTGATACATTACTTAACGTTTCAAGAACGCATAGAAACCTTTAAAGCACAAACAAAAATACGCTGATCGGGTCAGTCGCACTGGTGCTCCTAAATATTTTTTCAGTTGCAAGCAGTAGTTTTCACTCACAAATGTAGAGCTCTAACATTAGAAGTAACATCAGTGGTTTCTAAGGAATATCAAGGAGTGTTGGGGTAACACATTAGTATGTAATCAGATTACTTTTTCTCCCCAAGTAACTAGTAAAGTAATGCATTACTTTCTATTCTAAAAGAAAATATCTGAGTTACTTTTTTAAATAGGTCACGCCAGTTACTTTGTTTCCCCATTTATTGACTGCCAGCTCTCCTGTCCCCATGTTGAAAGAAATCGGGAGTAAGTGCAGAAGCGTTGTGCGTGCTTTGTAAACATGATGTTACTGTAGTTCTAAATCAAATGTCAACATGCATTTACTCATCTCACTTGGACAAAAACAGATTCAGTATTGCACAAAATGAGTAAAAACAGTCAAATGGAAACTCAGAATATGATGCAAACCTGCAATAATTAGAAAATGCTAACACAAAAAACCTTTATGCGTTTAATGCACATCATGTGTTTTTCTGGAGCATCAGTGAGTGTTTGAACCTTCTGTAATAGTTGCATATGAGTCCCTCAGTTGTCCTCAGTGTGAAAAGATGGATCTCAAAATCATACAGTCATTGTTGGAAAGGGTTCAAATACACAAAAATGCTGAAAAACCAAAGAATGTGTGGGAGCTGAGGATCTGTTTCATTCTGGTAACAACACAGTATTAAGTATCAAGTGTATGTAAACGTTTGAACAAGGTCATTTTTTTTAAATTCAATTATTTTTTTATTTTTTAGACTATATGTAAACGTCTTTTATGTGATTCAGGTCAGTACTAAATAAAAAACAACATGCATTCTGTATGATCCCTCTTATTTTGCTAAAATAATTAACATTTTGCAGATTCTGAAAGGTGTATGTAAACTTTTGACTTTAACTAATTCCATTGACTGCAGAAACCCACACATCAGTAAAACCTTTAAATAGTTTCAGTGTCTCAACGAGGATGGGGGGGGTTGATTTCTTCTCAAGCCTGCATTGATGCTCAGGGTCTTCACCTTTGACCCCTCTAACAGCCTTCCTTGCCCTTTTCCCTCAGGTTACTTCCTGGAGTTTGTGGAGCCGCCAAACAATATAACTATAGTGCAGGGCCAGACGGCCACTTTACACTGCAAAGTAGCGGGCCACCCGCGGCCCAGCATCCGCTGGCTTAAGAACGACGCCCCCGTGGTGCAGGAGCAGGGCCGAGTCTCCATCCGCAAGACAGAGGCAGGATCCAAGCTCCGCATTCAAGACCTGGACACCACTGACACCGGATACTACCAGTGCGTGGCTTCAAACTCCATCAAAGTCATTTCAGCTACTGGAGTGCTCTACGTGCGACTCGGGAGTGGAGGTAAATTTCATTTTAATTGAAGTCTTTTAAACTATGATCCAAATCAACATTATATGTGACCCTGGACCACAAAACCAGTCTTAAGCAGCTCAGGTGTATTTGTAGCAATAGCCAAAAATACATTGTATGGATCAAAATGATCAATTTTTCTTTTATGGCAAAAATCACTAGGATAATAAGCAGTGTTGGGGGTAACGCATTACAAGTAACGCAAGTTACGCAGGGCTTAAAGTATTCCGGCACCGTGCCGGATCTCCGGCGTGCGGCCGTGAGGGAAAAATATATATTTATATTTTAGAGCCTGCGCATGCGGTTCAATATTTTCGAGACAATTTATTTCACCTACCAATCATATGAGAGGAACGCAGCCTTAACGAACATTACAAGCCTATCAGAAGCAGAGAAGGGCGGGTCCTTGCAACACAGTATGATTGACACTCATACGTCTGTCACGTTAGCGTTGTCAGAGAAAAAAAAATTGAGCGCAAGTTTATGAAGCCTGGGGTGATGTCCTAGCAATAGTTAAAGGATTCAGAAATAATTGGTGCTGGGACCCGACCAGATTTCTTGCGACGCGGGAATAAATTTTCAAATAAAAGCGGTTGCGGTCGGTAACTCTGGTGTAATTTGAACTGGAGCGGGCGGTAACAATATCCCGTTCCCGACGTCTTTTCTAAACAGCAAATCTGCGCTTTACTCATTCCTATCGAGCACCTGTAGGCTACAGCCTGCGCTCAAAACTGTTATGCACTCATGGACCAGTGCTTTCTGCGTCGTGCATTTTTTGCAAGGTCTCATAAGCGCGGAAAGTGGGGGTATCAGTTTATCAGCGTTACTCCAGAGGGCAAAGCCACGTTTGGAGTGCCAAAATCTTCATAAGGTTATGCAGACTGATTTTTCGCAAACAGTGTGGTTGTTAACTCCTGACCCGAGCCCTTTTCCCCTTTGCCAAAACAACTTATACTGTTTTGGCAATTAAAATAGTTCAGTTTTGCATGTAATGGCAAAGTGGTTATAATTTCGTTTCTTTTTTATTAAGTTAGTTTAGAGAGAGAGAGAGAGAGAGAGAGAGAGAGAGAGAGAGAGAAAAAACGTTTGGAGCATTTTTTTTTGTTCGTTAAACGTAAGCTGTTTCTTAAAGTAAGGACCAAGCAGACGGCGGCAGACAGTGACCTACTCTTTGTTTGAATTTGCCTTCACAAATCACGAATTGGTAAAAAAAAAAAAAAAAAAAAAAAAAATATATATATATATATATATATATATATATATATATATATATATATATATATATATATATTAATAATAATAATAAATAATAATAATAATAATAATAAATATATTTATTTATGTATATGTATTTATGTATGTGTGTGTGCGCTATTTGGCACATATCCAATCGTTTGTGCGGAGAGTGGAAGCTAAAACGCCTTTTTTAGGATATAGGCGATCAGTGACATTTTTTTTTTTGTGGAAACTATTTAACCGTTATTTTTGTCAGACATGATAAATATGTAGAAAGCTTTAAATTAGCACTTAACGAAATAAAACAAATCGAAAACAAAATCTCTTTTATTATGTAGCTAATCCGTAAAGATGCAAGGCGCGTCCAATGAGGACATGGATGAGGAGGATCGTTAGCTGACTCAGAAAACAATAGTTTATAAATAAATAATTTAAATATCTCCTTGCTATTTCACAGTCATGGTAATTACTTTTGCTGGTGCTTTGTGGCAAGCTTTAGCCAACTACTTGAACGGAGAATCCAGCTGTGCTGAAGATGCGCTCAATGCTGCTGACAGCATTATCATCATTGAATGTCTAAAATATAATTATTTAGTCCGCGTTTGATCTATGGCGGGCTGAAATGCAGGGCTATAATACGTCTTAAAAGTGGAACATGCGCAGACCTCTACATTAGTCCACTCATTCAGTTCACTTGAAGGAGTGAATGAAAACGAGTGAGTGAATTCGGACACTAAGTGCACCGGAAGGACTGCCACTTTTGCATAGTGTGTTTACTGTTTAATAATCATTTCAAATGGGCAGCTCCAGTAGTAAGATTAAATGATTTATCTTGAACTCTGTCACGGAAATTATGTATAAACCCTAGTTAAACAATTTGATAATCAATTCACAATGAACGTGTAACTGTTGTACGCTGTAATACGCAGTGGACGAGCGCATTGTAAAATGAACGGATGGATGATTCAGCTGCGGGCGCCATCTTCTGGTGAGACGCGGATCGTGAATTCAATCGGCACGTGACTCTCACAGTGCATTATTATGGGTTGTCTCTAGCTGTTGAGTGTTCATCGGTTGTACACTCGTTTTTGCAATGCGTTGTGGGATTGAACGAGTGCACTCGAGACCCCCCCCATCCCCCCCCCCCAAAAAAAATGTTCAGGCTCAGGATTTTTATTTACTTTAACCCCTGGTTACGTAATAATATTGCTTTTTCCAAGTAACTAGTAAAGTAACGCATTACTTTTTAATTGACAAGAAAATATCTGAGTTACTTTTTCCCCCATTTATTGATTAAAAGCTCTCCTGTCCCCATGTTGAGAGAAATTGTGAGTAAGATGTTACTTTAGTTCTAGAATAAATGTGAACATGCATTAATTCATCTCACTCACTAAAAAAACAGATACAGTATTCCTCAAAATGAACAAAAACAGTGAAATTCAACGCAAACCTGGAATAATTAAATATGTTAAATAATACAAATATCCTTTATGTATTTAATCCCATTTTATTAACCGATGTCTTTGCTGCCGACCTTCGATGATCCAATTCATCCATACTAATAAGCACAAATTACTCAAGATAATCTAACATTTGTTTTCTTTTCTTTTTATTGCTGAAGAGTTGATTTTCTTCTTCTGCGGTCTACTGTACAGACGTCAATTTACTTTTCTCTAAGCCTGAGGCTTTTGGTGTGAAAAGGCTTTTACATTTGTCAAAAATACAACTTTTTCTATTAAAAACATACAAGCAAGCCCTGCCCAGATTTACAAAAAAAAAAGTAACTAAGTAACGTAATTAGTTACTTTTTTTTTAGGTAGTAACTCAATATTGTAAAATTTGTAATGTATTACTTTTAAAAGTAACTTTCCCCAACACTGATAATAAGTAAAGATCATGTTTCTTGAAAATGTTTTGTAAATTTTCTACTGTAAATATATCAAAATGTAATTTTTGATTCGTAATATTCATTGCTAAAAACTTCATTTGGACAACTTTAAAGGTGATTTTCTCAATATTTTGATTTTATTTGCACCCTCAGATTATCAAATGGTTGTATCTCTGCCAAATATTGTCCAGTCATAAACCATACATCAATGGAAAACTTATTTATTCAGCTTTCAGATGACATATAAATCTCAATTTCAGAATTTTTTTCCTTATGACTGGTTTTGTGGTCCAGAGTCACATATTTAAAGCAAAATATTATATAGAAAATTGGGGAAAATAACAAGGTCAAGGCAAGGTTGTATATTTAACATTTTATTTAAGTGGAAATTAACTTATTTTTTTATTAGTGATATGCATTGCTAGGAACTTCATTTGGACCACTATAAAGGCGATTTTCCCTATATTGTGTTTTTATTTGCACCCTCAGATTTTCAAATCTGAAAGAAAGTATATTTATGTATTTGTTTACCATATAGTTCTGAGAGCTGAGGTGCTTATTTAGATTTTCTCAGGGGTATCAAGGTGCACAAAGGTCTCTCTCACACTTTCACACACTTTCACTCACTTTCACTCACTTTCACACACTCACACACACTCACACACGCTCACACACACATACACTATAATATGCTGTTATACTCCATAGAACTCTATGTAAAACTAAGCTTTTTTTTGCAAAGGCCTATCTAAAGGGTTAATGGGGCCAACTGATAATCAACAGTACAATTTACAAATTTGACCCCTTCCCAACAGGGAAAACCACAAACAATCAAGAATTCAGCATTATATGGTGTCATGGCTTTGCAATCAAAAAATGTGGTTATAATGGAAGTCAATGGGGCAAAAACAGCCACAAACAATAAATGAGGGAGAAAAAAAAGAAAATCTGATGCTGCGCCAAAACTAACAATGCATGAAAGCCAATGTTCTTACTAATCTTTCACATGTCCAAGACTGTTAAAAAGGTAAAAAAAAATCCAGGCCACAATTACCTTTTATATTGAAAATTAGTAATTTTGTGTTTTTTTTTTCCCAAAATCTGTGACATCATTTAGGAATTTGGCAATTAAAGAGTTAAAATCCTGAATTTTTTTTAAACATTTAGTATTTTTGAGCAGGACTGAGGTTTATTAATAGATTTATGCAAAAAAATTTGAAAAAAATATTTATCTGATACATTTTTACAGCAGTTTAAAGTAGTGGCTGTTTTCAGCCACGAAACATAACGAAAGGGTAGTAAATTTGCCCACAGTGAACTGTTGAGTTTTTGAAAAATTTCAAAGCATTTTCCCAAAATATGTATCAAAATAAGATTAGTCACCAAAAATCATTCCATTTGCTTTAACAGAGAAAAAGTTGTGGCCAAATTAAGACTCAACAGCACCCCTCAGTGGACGAAAACGTCCCTAACAACACATAAGGGTTAAGTTCAGTCAACTTGAAATGTTCAGTTGTACTAAGTGACAGCTTAGATATTTTAGTAGACTGAACAAAAAAATTGGTTAGTTAAACTTAAAAGCTGGGTAAGTTTGAGTCAACTTAAATTTGTTAAGTACAACTTAACATTTCAAGTTGACTAAACTTTTTTTTGAGTTGACTGAACTCCTAATTTTAAGGCAGCAGGTAACAAATTATTTTAAGTTGACTCAACAAATCGTTTTTTACAGTGTGCACTACCGTTTTTATTTTCAGCAAAGACAAATTAAATTGATCATAGACATTTATAATATTACAGATTATTTTAAATTAATGCTGTTCTATTGAACTTTTTATTCATCAAAAATCAAGACAAATGCAACTTGTTTTACAAAAAAAGTTAAGCAGCAACATTGCTAATAATAAATGTTTCTTGAGCATCAAATCAGCATGTTAGAATGATTTCTGAAGGATCTTGTGACGCTGAAAACTGAAGTAAAGATGCTGAAAACAACTTTGATCACAGGAATAAATTACATTTACCAATTGAGTATTGAATATTAATATTGAAATAGAATTGCGTTTTCCACCTAGTGGCTTTTCTAATTGGTTGAGGTTTGTTCAGAATTATGGGTAATGTAGTTCTTCAGAAATTTGGCTACTAAATAATGAAAAATCATACGGAAATCACATTGACTTATGCCTTGAGAATATTTCATTCTTCAACTTTGTAGGTCTCTCTTGAAAGCTTTATACACTGTCGTTAAAAATCAATTTCTCTATGGAGAAAACGGATGGGATTTTGACTTCCAGAACCCTGCTGTTGCACTCCACAGGAAGACGGCGCAAATTTCCATTCGTTTCTGATTTGCTGGCCAAGTTTGTGCTTTTTTAATGCATAGTTGTTTTTAGAAATGATTGGCGTCACATGAAAACCAGCTCAATTAAATATACCTGTGTGGCATCACAATATAAACTCCTTTCGTAACATTTTCGTTTCTCTCTTTATCATAGTTCTTTGCCTATTTTCTTCTTTGGCGAGTCTATTGATTTACAGACGTCAGTGTTTTACAACCATATGCACCAAATCTCACCTTGGCATCCCTGTATATTTATAGGAAAGCAGAAGCATAAATCTCGGCGTTCCTGCATCAGGACTCTACTTAAGAAACAACTTCCCACTGTTTCCTTCTGAGGGGAAAAAAATCCCTTTTATGTGCGTACGGTAAATTCTCCACAAGGAGCGTGTCCGATGTGAAATACATTATGCTTTTGACAGGTTTAGGAGCTTGCTTGCGCCGTGCGTCCTGCTTCTCTGAAAAGTCGTCTTGGCGTAATAACATCGCAGCTTCCCTTGAACTGAAACGGCAAATTAGGGTTTGTGAAAACAGCTGCTCCCAAAGGGAAGATCGTGTTAAGACGCTTGTCTGTAATTCCTCCTCCTATCTGTGTTTTGCAGGACAGTCCCCGGCCCATGGAGGAGAAGATACGTAAGTACTGCTTTTGTCTGTTTGTCTTTGTGTGTGTCCACATTTTCTCTGCTGTTGCTTTGTGTCTGTAAATAAACGTTTCATAATTTCCAAACAGTAAATTGTTTATTCCAACCCACTGACCTCAAAAGCACACTCACAAATGGCCTAAGATTTAATAAAGGATTATTCTCAGAAAGAGTCAGATGTTGGCTGAACTTCGATTCGATTTGGTCAGTTTGTTTAAAGAGCTGACTCACCCAGGGTTCATACAAGGTGCTGAAAGTACTTTAATTTGACTTTATGAACTTTAAGGCCTGGGAAACCCCTGAAAATAGCAATATTCCTGAACTTGAAAAGTGTCAATAAGCACATACCTTTTCACCAAAATTCAAAAGACGACATACCTTTGCCTATTTTGGTTAATGTCAGAAAAAATCGAGCTAAGCAAGTAGTGGTACTGACAGTGTTGTGTTAACATGGCTGAAGACGCGAAAAGAGGAACAGATGAACCAGTTGAATCAACTGAGTCACTGAGACTGGAACCACTCCGATAGATTCAAACTCATGACTAATATCATTCATTTCAAGTGATTCACTAGCAAAAACCAGTTCAAATTTTTGAACTTCAACATCACTTGTAAAGATTTTAAAAAGCAAATAGTGATGGGTGAAACTGATCTTTTCGAAACTCCAAATCAATTGCAAAATGATTCACTGTTTCGAAGAAAATGGTGCAAATCATTTGATTCAGATCGGAACTTCTGGGGGGTGTTCCATAAAACAAGTTTACCAAATAAGCCAGGCTTATTTCAGTTAGTCTGACTTATTGTCACTTGATTTGGCACAAAATAAGTCAGACTAACTGAAATAAGCCTGGCTTATTTGGTAAACTTGTTTTATGGAACACCCCCCAGATCATGTATTATGAATCATTTGATATAGATTGAAACGGTTTTGTGAATCATTTTGCAAATTGAATGATTCAAATCAAATGATTCACGATACACAATTTGAAGTCCTGATCAAAATCAAATGATTTAGATATCTTTCCAGATCTGAAATCTGGTTCGAATCATTATTCAGATCGGAATTTCAGGGCATGTATTGTGAATCATTTGATTTAGATCAAAACAAGTTTGTGAATCATTTTGCAAAACAAATGATTCAAATCAATGATTCACAATACACAATTTGAATCCTGATCTAAATCAAATGATTCGTGATACGCCTTTCCTGATCTGGAATGATGGTTTGCGAATCATTTGATTCAGATCCGGACTTTGGAGTGAGTATTGCGAATCATTTGATTCAGATCGGAACGGGTTTGTGAATCATTTTGCAAATCAAATGATTTGTGATTTGCCTTTCCTGATCTGGAATGATGGTTTACGAATCATTTGATTCAGATCCGGACTTCAGAGTGTGCATCACAAATCATTTGATTTAGATCGTAACTGGCTTTTGAATCATTTTCGAATTTTAATGATTCAGATCAAATGATTTGCGATACACGATTTGAAGTTCTGATAGAAATCAAATTATTTGTGATATGCCTTTCCTGATCTGGAATAATGATCTGCGAATCATTTGATTCAGATTTGGTGTCACAAATCATTGGATTTAGAACGAAACTGGTTTGTGAATCATTTTGCGAGTTGAATGATTCAAATCAAATGATTCACAAGACATGACTTGAAGTACTGATCAAAATCAAATGATTTGTGATTTGCCTTTCCTGATCTGGAATGACGGTTTGCGAATCATTTTAATTCAGATCAGGACTTAGGAGCGTGTGTCAATCATTTGATTTCGATCGTGACTGGCTTTTGAATCATTTCGTGAATTGAATGATTCAAATCAAATGATTTGTGATACTCATTTCCTGATCTGGAATGATGGTTTGCGAATCATTTGATTCAGATTGGGACTTCGGAGTGAGTATTGCGAATCATTTGATTCAGATCGGAACGGGTTTGTGAATCATTTTACGAATGGAATGAGTCAAATAAAATGATACACGATTTGAAGTCCTGATTGAAATCAAATGATTCGTGATACACCTTTCCTGATCTGGAATGACGGTTTGGGAATCATTTTATTCAAATCAGGACTTCGGAGCATGTGTCACAAATCATTTGATTTAGTCCGAAACCGTTTTGTGAATCATTTTGCAAATCAAATGATTTGTGATTTGCCTTTCCTGATCTGGAATGATGGTTTGCGAATCATTTGATTCAGATCCGGACTTCAGAGCGTGCATCACAAATAATTTTATTTAGATCGTAACTGGCTTGTGAATCATTTCACAAATCGAATTATTCAAATCAAATGATTCACGATTTAAATTCCCGATCTAAATCAAATGATTCGTGATACACCTTTCCTGATCTGGAATGATGGTTTGCAAATCATTATTCAGATCCAAACTTCATGAGCGTGGAGCGCAAATCATTTGATTCAGATCAAGACTGAATCAAATGATTGTGGTTTTGCAAATTTTTGTCTTAAACAGTAGAAAACATCAAACCATTAAGGCAGTACAGTTACAAAAACAAAATAAAGAAAAAAGATCCCTTAAGAATATTAACCGTGGATTTGTTATGGTAAAATTGTAGTATACTTCCCAATACTTTAGTAATACTTTGCATGTGCTTTACTTCATTTTTGCCATTTTTTATTAGTATATTTTTATTTATCTATTTCTCTTTTTTTTTTTTTTTTTAATTTGAAATAGAAGACATAGCTTGATATCTCTGAAGTCCTTGACAATAAAAAAAGTAGTGCTTGAAAAGTCATCAGGAAATATGTGACCCTGGACCACAAAACCAGTCTTAGTCGCTGGGGTATATTTGTAGCAATAGCCAAAAATACATTGTATGGGTCAAAATTATTGATTTTTCTTTTATGTCAAAAATCATTAGGAAATTAAAGATCATGTTCCATGAAGATTTTTTTGTAAAATTCCTACTGTAAACCTATCAAAATGTCATTTTTGATTAGTAATATGCATTGCTAAGAACTTAATTTGGACAACTTTAAAGGTGATTTTCTCAGTATTTTGATTTTTTGCACCCTTAGATTTCAGATTGTCAAATAGATACTAACAAACCATACATCAATAGAAAGCTTATTTATTGTATATATCTCAGTTTTGTCAAATTTAACCTTATGACTGGTTTTGTGGTCCAGGGTCACATATGTGTCATCTATGTAATCTATCGTAATCTTTCTATTCGCTTTTTCCTGAAATGTTGCTACTTCAACATAAAACTTAATTTGTGGAAATAAAGCAGAACCTGCTTTTCCAAAAAAGAACAAAAACACAACTGTATCCTGGCTTGAAGCAGTATATCTGAGTTAACTTCCTTAAGAGCCGAAGAGAGAGCTGGCAGGCTCCTTCGGTCGGGGAAGTTTTGTGGCAGGTCCTCATGTTTCCTTTTCCAGGTTAAATAAATGGTGCAGTGTCTGTGGGGATGTTTTCAGGGCAGAGCTCATCGTAATAGGACTCAGCCTTCATTCCTGCATACTGTCAATACTGTAGAGCAGTGCTTTAACCGTGTGGTCACATTTCTGTTGAATGGAGAATTTTTGTGGTCACATCCAGTCATTTCAATAAGAAATGACAAAATCTGGAAATACGTGTGAGGTTGAAAGATTGGTTGACTGCATTAGCTGACAGAAAGCTGCTCGGTTTAATGACTTCTGTTTGAGCTGTGCTTTATGAATCCCTACAATATTAACAATGAACTTTTTCCCTGTTAAGTTTCGCCAAAGTCTTGCTAATGTGACCACATCTCAAGTGAAGCTCAGTAAA
Organism: Garra rufa; assembly: GCF_049309525.1. Taxonomy (NCBI): domain Eukaryota; kingdom Metazoa; phylum Chordata; class Actinopteri; order Cypriniformes; family Cyprinidae; genus Garra; species Garra rufa. The sequence goes on from NC_133383.1 coordinate 31,524,711, forward strand.
TGGACTTGGACATTGGCGAGCTCCAGGAGCACTAACAAAATAAATAAAAATAGTCCAACACATTTGTGTCAAGTCTTCTGAAAGAACAGGGTTAGGCTTAGGGTTAGGAAAAGAGTAGTTGAATGTAGTGTAAATGCACCATGTTTTAGTTTTTGGAGCTGTGTAGTCTCTGTCCTTATTATTTTTTTATAGTTTTGATTATTTCACTACAAATTAGACTAAATGAAGGACTTTCTAGTACTTCACACAACTTTTTGCAGTACTTAAAAGCTCTTAATAGTGGAATAGCTCTGAAAGTCGGAATGTTGGAATTTAATTTGATGATCAAAAACATTTTTGTTTGTCCTTCAAAGATTTGCCCCACATTTGTAAATCTAAAATACAGTGTAGGAAAGCTAACACTTTTATCTTTTGCTTTTAAATGTATTTAAATTACTATCAAATCACTATTATAACATTTAAAAGATCTATTTTTGTCATTTTATCTATTTTTCACTTTTTCTACTTAAGTGAGACGGTGTGAATATTTGAAAGGCCACAGTCTAATGTAAAACAAACTTTTCTTCAAATTCCCAGAGCTGGGTAGATTTTTACAAATTACTTACAAATTGTAATCCATTACTGATTCCAAATTACATGAGAACAATTGTAGTCAGTAGCATAATCCATTTCATTTAACTTTTTGGGTAATATAAATAATCAGACTACTTTTACATAACTCTTTTAGATGATCTCATTTATCACCTTGTTTAAATAGGATTTTGAAATCTTCAAGTAAATATATTAGGTAAAAGGATCAGATGAGGGGAAAAAAGTGTGTGAATTTGTGCATTTTTGTATGTAATACATAATAATACATGGTTACATGTTGAAGCACTTCTTAAACCTGAAATGATTTTTGTAAACCAGTGGTCAAATGCAGTATCGCCACAAAACTGGAAGACTTTCTGAGTCTAAAATTTAAAAGATGGAAAAGAGTAATTAGGGAGAATAAATATCAATAATTTACTACTATTGTGTAAATATGCAATCATGTAATCCGTAAAAAAGTAACTGTAGTCTGATTATGTGTTTTAAAAATGTAATTGAATCTAATTACAAAATTTAATTTTTGGAGTCTGATTATGTAATCCAGATTACATGTAATCATTTACTACCAAGCTCTGCAAATTGCGAATGAAATGAGTGAGTAAAGTGTGCTGTATAATCACAGAAGCTGCGAAAAATCTTGGACTAGTTTTTTAAAAAAAAAAGGTTTAAGAGCCATTTTGTACTTTTGATCGCTGTAGCGCCCCCGTCAGGCCGGTTGGGGCGAGACTTGGTGGCATTGTAGACTGTGTGAGTACTACCATCCCTCCAAGTTTCAAGTCTCTACGACTTACGGATTGGTAAATAACTAGAAGAATATAGTGCGCTAAACACTATATTTCCGCTACAAACCATTGTGTTTATGATAATAAATTAATATGATAACAAATGATACCAGAAGCCGTGTGCATTCAAGGTAAAAATGCTATTTTCTGGCTACAGATCGCTTTAATTCTATTGTTTTTCTCTTTTATTAAACAATTACAAATTATATGTTTACACATAGTAATATAACTACCTTAATTCTGCAATAAAAATATATTACTTTGCATTGATCTGACCAGGCAGCCGCAACACTTAGCCATACCCAAACTGCGAAACTCATACAGGTTTGGAACCACATAAGGATGATTAAGACCATTTGCAACTGGTATTAACATGCATTTCAGATAAGTTTTCTGTCATCAAACCCATGGTACACATATTTTTTGTGAAAAAATAAATAAAGTTTTGGTGCAAAAAAGTTAATTTTTAAATTGCTTGTCGTGGTGCGCTTTTTTTTTTTTTTTTGCGCGTTCACTTCCAGAACGAAAATTTACAGATGATGTACTCAGCCCCTTGTCATCCAAGATGTTCATGTCTTTCTTTCTTCAGTTGTGAAAGAAAAGCATTTGAGGATTTTTCTCCATATAGTCCCGAGTTTGAACTTCCAAAATACAGTTTAAATGCAGCTTCAAACGATCCCAGCCTAGGAAGAAGGGTCTTATCTAGCTAAACAATCTCTTTTTTAAAATTTTATTACAATATAAATATTCCGTTTAGTGTTCTTTATTCTTCTATGTTTTTACCAATCCGTAAGTCATTGCGTCTACAATGCCACCAAGTCTCGCCCCAATCGGCCTGATGTGGGCGCTACAATGATCAAAAGTACGAAATGGCTTATAACTCTTAAACCGTTAGTCGCAGTCTTAAGTGGCGAAAACAATCTCTTTTTTATTACAATATATATACTTTTTAACCTCAAATGCTCTTCTTGTCTTGCTCTGCCTGAACAGTTTTTCCAGTTTCGAAAAACTTGCATGTCAAAAAAACTATCTTATTTTCTCCCTTAACTTTAAAAATCATTTTAAAATCGTCCTACATCGCTGCAGAAGTACCAACCCAGTGTTTGCACATTGAACATGCAAAGAAGATCAAACGCCCTTTACAAAAAAAAGGTAAAACGGCGATGTAAGATGATTTTGAAGTTGAGGGAGAAAATGAGATGGGAGTTTTTCAACATACCCTAACTGTCTTGAACCAGAAAAAAAAAAAAAAAAACAGAGTTTAGGCTGAGCAGGACAAGACAAGAGTTTGAGGTTAAAAAGTAATTTAAAAAAAAATAACGAAGAAGTCCACTATATGGAGAGAAATCCTGAAATGTTTTCCTCCAAAAACATAATTTTTTCTTTACGACTGAAGAAGGAAAGACATCTTGGATGACAAGGGAGTGAGTACATTATCTGTCAATTTTTGTTCTGGAATTCAACTAATCCTTTAACATATCCCAAAATAACAATGTGTTAGGGATGCATTCAGCATGCATGAGCATTTATGGTCTCAAGTACCAAGTGTCATTTTAGTGATCTGATCACAAAACATTTTAGACACCATTTTCACCTGTATTTAGCACTCACTACAGAAAATGCATGGAGTCTTGTCCGGTTTCTGCAGTCAGATGTGTGGGCCTTCATCAAGCAGAAGTAGTTTGGCAGTGAAATTTGCAGTGTTTGTCATCTTTCAGTTCCCAGTACTGCATATGTAACTCTCAGCTAGACAACACATCCTCTGTTCCTGTCCAGCACTTGGATCCACACACTAGTGAACCTCCATGTTAACTTCTGTGGCTCCACTGAACAGGTCAAAACAAATGTTTTTATCAGGAATACAGTGTTTGGCGAGGCGTTAAACACACACCTGGCTTTATTTAAATGTAAGGAGAACATGCATGTTATGCTAAAGATGCTGTTCCCTTGTGCAATACACAGTTTCTTTGAAGTTGCATTGTCTTAGAGCACTTAGCATGAATGAAAGTCCCAGATAGCATTTGTTTTGAGGGATGGTGAGGATAATTTGTGGTTAGAGTCATTAAAGAAATTGTATAACCACATGTAGGCGTATTTAATAATGGCAGAGTATTGTTTTTGTCTGCATAAATGCTTACAGATGAGCATAAGAAACATAAATCTCTATTTGTGTTGCTTACAGCTCGACAGCCTCATTGTCTTTCACACTGATGAATGTGTGCGGCGCGTCAGTGTTCAAGACATTCATGCATAACTAGTATTCAATTTTTGTAAACTTTGAACGGATTACAAAGAGCAGCCATCGGAGAAAGAATGCTTTGCATATATTTTATGCAATATTTTCAACAAAAAAGTGGGAAGTAAATCTGAATCTTGTTAGACGCGAGTCCTCAGACATTAGCTTGAGAGAAAATTCCTTGCTCAATCCAAACTGCAGTGAAATTGTAACCACATGTGATATTGAGGCTGGCCGTAGCAGACGTTTGGGGCATTGATAGTTACGCTGGCAAAATGCCATAGTTGGGAGCAAAATCAAACGTGAATAGTGCAGAATTCCTTCTGAGAGCAGTTATTTAAACGGCTTCACACTACATCTATTCACAGGTTTCATAGGAGTGTTCAGAGCAGCACTGTGTGATTTATAACTGTTTGAAAAAAACACTGATTAGGGATCTACTAAAACGTCAAACCCCAAGGCTGATGAGTGAAATATGATTTGCTGCAGGGCTTCAGACAGACATGTTTCCCGTGCTGTTTGTTTCTGATCATGTTACACATGGACAAGGGGAGGACATTTTCAGAAATTATGTTTGTAATTTAGAAAGATTTATTAAAGAAAGTGTTTGCTGTTTTCTGGATTGGTAACAGATCAGCTTTGTTTGCTGTGGATTAGTCTTAGAGGCAAGCGAAACAATGCAGTCTACACGCCTTATTTTGTAACATAAATGTGGCCATTTTTATCTTGAATGCGCACGGCTTCTGGTATCGTTTGTTATCATATTCATTTATTATCATAAACACAACGGTTTGTAGCAGAAATATACCGTTTAGTGTACATTATTCTTCTAGGTTTTTACCAATCCGTAAGTCATAGCGACTTGAAACTTGGAGAGATAGTAGTACTCACAGCATCTACAATGCCACCAAGTCTCGACCCAATTGGCCTGACGGGGGCGCTACAGCGATCAAAAGTACGAAATGGCTTATAATTCTTAAATCATTAGTCGCAGTCTTAAGTGGCGAAATTTTTTGGGCATTTTTTTTTATTTTTTTATTTAAACTAGTCCTAGGTTTTTTGCCTAGTCAGAACCAAACCAGTGCAGGAAGATTCTCTGGAGAGAGAATATAAATAATTATCAAAAAACAGACTCACAAAGGGGCGCCAAAACTTTTGAAAAGCGTCAGGGTAGCTTTTACTAAAATGGCTTTAACTTTTGAACGGATTGAGATATCTTCGCCAAACTCAAAACACTTATGTAAGATCTCAATCTGAGGTCACAAAAAAATTGCAGAGCTTGGCCACTTGGTGGTGTTAAGAGGAAAACAAAACATAAAAATGGCCATAAACACGCAACAATTTGTCCAATCAACATGGAAATTGGTGTGCACTGTCTATGTCCAATGTGCCACAAATGTTTATAAGGACATTTGCGTATCTCAAAAAACATGGCCGCCATCAGCCAATGAAGTTTGAGCACCTGTTAGACAAAGTTGACGGAGGCTGATTAAAATTAAACTTGGTGGGCATGTTTGACTAATGGCTCTAAAGGTCTATAAGAATTTTGAAAGAAATCAGCCACTTGGGGGGGGCGATGCCACATTTTTCAAGGGTGCAAACCCTGTTGAAAAAAACAGCATATGCTGGTTAGGTAGGTTTTGATGCTGGTTTTAGCTGGTTAATGCTGGTCCTTTGCTGGTTTATGCTGGTCCTTAGCTGGTCATGTTGCTGGTCAAGGACAAATAAGTAACGCCAGTTACTTTTTCCCCCCATTTATTGATTAAAAGCTCTCCTGTCCCCATGTTGAGAGAAATCGTGAGTAAGATGTTACTTTAGTTCTAGAATAAATGTGAACATGCATTAATTCATCTCACTCACTAAAAAAACAGATCCAGTATTCCTCAAAATGAATAAAAACACTGAAATTCAACGCAAACCTGCAATAATTAAATATCTTAATAATACAAATATCCTTTATGTATTTAATCCCATTTTATTAACCAATGTCTTTGCTGCTGACCTTCGATGAACCAATTCATCCATACTAATAAGCAAAAATTACTCAAGATAATCTAACATTTGTTTTCCTTTTTTATTGCTAAAGAGTTGTCATTTTTTCTTCTGCGGTCTACTGTACAGACGTGAATGTACTTTTCTCTGAGCCTGAGGCTTTTGATGTAAAAATGCTTTTACATTTGCCAAAAATAGAATTTAACAAATATAATTTTTATATTAAAAACAAACAAGCAAGCTCTGCCCAGATTTAAAAAGTAACGCAAAAAGTAACGTAATTAGCTACTTTTTTTAGGGAGTAACTCAATATTCTAATGCATTACTTTTAAAAGTATCTTTCCCCAACACTGATTGTAAATAATATTACACATTCATATTGCTCTATTTTGGCCAGGATTTGTGTATGCTGTGTATTTTTAATGTTTAGAGCAGGGTGTCCAAACTCAGTTCTGGAGGGCCGGGTTCCTGCAGAGTTTAGCTCCAACAAAACACCTGCCTGGAAGTTTCTAGTATGCCTAGTAAAACCTTGATTAGCTGATTCAGGTGTGTTTAATTAGAGTTAGAGCTAAACTCTGCAGGACACCGGCCCTCCTGGCCCTCTTGGTCTAGAGTATCTAACGTCATACTCTTAGTTTTAACCACCAGTTTGTGTTCCTTCCAAATCCATCACTTACAAGGTTTCATTTAGCTTCGGACGCTGCCTTAGAAGGGAGACAGGAGACTCGGTTTGGATCAGAGCCTGACTCCGTATCGTATTTTAGCTCTGGAAACCTCTGCTGTTGTGGGTTGTCAGTTCATTGTGAGACTAAAACAAATGTCTGTTGTGGAGACCAAAAGAAAAACTTCATCAAGGAATCAAGTTAGGAAACTTCAGAGTCCGATTCCAGCCATTTCCTGAGTCATCACTTAAAGCCATTTGTGTTTGGCCAGAGCAGACCACTTTTATCCAGTTGGTAACTGCATAAACAGCAGAGATGGATATCATGAGCAGCAAATACTAGTGATTTTGGTCACTTCACATTCATATTATGATGAGAGAAACAGCAAAGCCCAAAGGTAGCGTAATAAACAACCATTGAAACGTCTTCAGAAGCGCTCCAATCATAACACTCAAACCGCAGTCCACCGTGAATAGACTTCTGTATCGCTTTGGCTCAATGCGAGCACCTAGATTTCATGACTCCATGAACAAGAGGTCATGAGATACAGAGAGAGAGTCCCTTAATGCTCATTACTGTGGTCTCTCTGCTGAAGCCAGCAGGATATTGGTTTAGCATTACAAGGGTTACAATTTGGTCAGTCTAGATGACAATATCATGCACAACTCGCATCTTTAAAAAACGATTAACAGGTTCAAATTACGACATGCACTAAATACAAATAATACAAATTAAGTGTTGAAAGGATATAAACTGTACTGCCTGCCACTGCACAATGTACCACTTTAGAAAAGTTGAATAATGTGCCATTCTGGCGAGTTATCATCTTGTTTATCACTGTCTGTCATTTTCATTTCTCAGAACGCATGAGAAGGGCTTCTGCCAGCCGTACCGAGGCATTGCGTGCGCTCGCTTCATAGGGAACAGGAGCATCTACGTGGAGTCTCTGCAGATGCAAGGAGAAAGTGAAAACCGCATAACTGGTGAGCATTACTGGAAACAACTTCTAGGAACAAAAGCACAGTTTATTAGCACATATTTTGAACAGTAAGATTTGTAATGTTTTTAAAGAAGTCTCTTCAGCTCACCAAACCTGCATTTATTTGATTCAAAGTATGGGAAAGTCAGTAAAAATTTGAAATATTTTTACTATTTAAAATAACTGTTTTCTAGTTGAATATATTTTAAAGTGTATTTTATTTTTGTGGATTCAAAGCTGAATTTTTAGAATCGTTACTCCAGTCTTCAGTGTCACATGATCCTTCAGAAATCATTCTAATATTCTTATTTGCTGCTCAAAAAACATCTATTATCTATTATTATGTTGTTGTTTTTTTCAGGTTTCCTTGATGAATAGAAAGTTCAGAAGAACAGCATTTATCTGAAATAGAAAACTTTTGTAACATTATAAATGTCTTTGTCATTGACTCTTCAATTTAAAGCATCATTTCTAAATAAAAGCATTAAAGACTCCAAGCTTTTGAATGGTTATAGTAGTGTATAATTTTTAGGCTTTTTATTTCAGATAAATGCTGAAGAATCCTGAAAGATTAATGTAGTGAACTGTTTTAAATATTGATGTTATGTTTCTTGAAATTATGTTTCTTGAAGAGCAAATAAGCATATTGGAATGATTCGTGAAGACTGGAGTAATGATGCTGAAAATTCAGCTTTGATCACAGGAATAAATTACATTTTAAAATATATTTAAATGGAAAACAGTTATTTTAAGTAGTAAAAAATATTTCACAATATTACTGGTTTTGCTGTATTGAATCAAATAAATGCAGGCTTCATTCCTTCTTAAAGGAACCATTTTTTTCTTAGTGTGAAGAACAAGGCTCTACATGGGACCATCAACGGCAGTAAAGAGTGCAGTGTATCACGATCAAGGATACACCATACATTCAGCTTTCATCATTATTTGTGACCCTGGAACACATAACTAGCCATAAGGGTCAATAAATAAATAAGCTTTCCATTGATGTATGGTTTGTTAGAATAGGACAATATTTGTCTGAGATGCAACTATTTGAAAATCTGGAATCTGAGAGTGCAAAAAAATCTAAATATTGAGAAATTCACCTTAATTAATTCACTTCCAGAACAAAAAGTCGTAAAGATTTTTTTTTTTTTTTTTTTTTTTTTAAATTCAGGTTTCTCTCCATATAATGGACTTCTATGGTGCCCCGGAGTTTGAACTTCCAAAATGCAGTTTAAATGTAGCTTCAAAGGGCTCTAAACGATCCCTGCCGAGGAAGAATGGTCTTATCTAGCGAAACGATTGGTTATTGTCTAAAAAAAAAAAAAGTGTACAGTTTTAATACTTTTTAACCTCAAACGCGTGTCTTGTCTAACTCTGTGTACTCCGGTTCAAGACAGTTAGGGTATGTCGAAAAACTCCCATCTAGTTTTCTTCTCCAACTTCAATATCGTCCTACATCGCTGTTTTACCTTTTTTTGTAAAGGGCGTTTGATCTTCTTTGCATGTTTACTTTATAAACACTGGGTCAGTACTTCTGCAGCAATGTAGGACGATTTTGAAGTTTGAGGAGAAACTGAGATGGAAGTTTTTCGATATACCCTAACTGTATTGAATCGGAATACACAGATTTCACACAGAGTTAGACAAGATGAGCGTTTGAGGTTAAAAAATATAAATTGTGATTTATTACAGAAAATGATTGTTTTGCTAGATAAGACCCTTCTTCCTTGGGTTTAGAGCCCTTTCAAGCTGCATTTTGGAAGTTCAACCTCTGGGGCACCATAGAAGTCCATTATATGGAGAGAAATCCTGAAATGGTTTCCTTGAAAACATAATTTCTTTACAACTGAAGAAAGAAAGACATGAACATCTCGGATGACAAGGGTGTGAGTACATTATCTGTATTATCATTTTTGTTCTGGAAGTGAACTACTCCTTTAAAGTTGTCCAAATGAAGTTCTTAGCAATGCATATTACTAAACAGAAATTAAGTTTTGATATATTTACGGTTGGAAATTTACAAAATATCTTCATGGAACATCATCTTCACTTAATATCCTAAAGATTTTTGGCATAAAAGAAAAATGGATAATTATGGCCTGTACAATGTATTTTTGGCTTGGTTTTGTGCTCCATTTTCACATTTATCACTCTTGTGTTGTTCTCCAGCGGCCTTCACGATGATCGGCACCTCAACCCAGCTATCAGACCAGTGCTCTGAATTTGCCATCCCGTCTTTCTGCTATTACGTCTTTCCTTTATGCGAGGAGGGCACCAGAGGTCCAAGACGGCGCCAGCTCTGCCGGGACGAGTGCGAAGCTTTGGAGAACGACTTGTGCAATGCAGAATACACCATTGCACGCTCCAACCCTCTCATCCTCATGCAGCTCGAGCTGCCCGTGTGCAACCTGCTTCCCCACCCCGGCTCACCAGAAGCTGCCAGCTGCATTCGCATCGGCCTGCCACCGCAATGTAGGTTGACACGACTGCACTCGAAACTATAAAATAGGGTTTAGAGCCAGCTTGGCCACCCCTTTGACCACCCCACTCAAAACTGCCTTTTTTTTTTTCTTAACAAGAAGTGCATTTATTAAGACGCGGAACTGCCGTTATCTCTTTACGACCACATAAAACAGGAGACTTTTGAGACACATACTTCAGTACCAGGCGCCAAAAGTGCATGGAAAAGGTACAGAAGCCAAATGAGCTTCAGTAGAACAACAGTGAACTGCGGTCTGATGAGATGTTGTTAGGCTATATGTCAGTAAAACAATTTGTCCTGTCAGCAATTTCTCTGTGCTCATGGTGCACACTCTTCAATGCCAGGCATACAAGCAAACTACAAGCATAGTTCTGTCGTCAGTTATCTCAAGAAATTACCAAAAAGGCGATTAAAGCTGCAAACCGTGCATGCACGTATATGCAGCACATTAAAGTACATTTCTCAAATGCATACTAAAATATATTCTGCATTTCGAGATTACATTACAAGGCGAAAGCTGATAGACTTTTTTTTTTTTTTTTTTTTTTGTAAGTTAATGCACAAGTAAATGTGATCATTTATATTAGAAAATATGTGCTAATTTGTTGAAGTACAAACAAAAATGAAACAATTTAAATGCATAAAATAACTAATTACATTCTGGTATTTATGTGTTGACTTCCAGCCTTTTTCACATTCATATCACTGTTTGCATGTCTCATCCGTGAGTATGCAATGTTGAAGAACAAGCTTTAGGGGGTTTTGAGAACCATAACCAAGCTGGCTGCGCAATAGTGAGCCTTTACAAAAATAGTCAAATTCACTCAGTATTACTTGATCCAATTAAAAAAATCTCAATTACAATTAAGTGAAAATTAATTGTATTCAGTTTTGTTTTAGTCACTAAAACAGTTCAGTTCTTTATGGTCAAACACATTTTATATTGAAATAATGAAGATTATTGTGCCACCCTCTATGAAAACATCCTGGCTCCGCCACTGGGGCTCAGGGGAGGCTTTAATAAGCATGAAATCCAATGTAATTGGTTCCCAAGCACCCTCAATGAGCAACAGCAATTAGAGCGAGAGGGCCCTCTAGTGGCGCATCTCAAATTTCTTGACGTTGCATTGCTACTGTGTGCATGGTTGTCTATAACTCAGACTAACATAATGTTTTGAAAGAAAACACCTACTAATTGTCAATCCTTGTTAAAGATTCACCCCCAAATCACAGCTGTTACAACGGAAGTGGCGCCAACTACAAAGGCACGGTCAGTGTCACGAAATCCGGCAACCAGTGCCAGCCGTGGAGTGCACAGTATCCACACAGCCATCATCTGACAGCTGCTGAGTATCCCGAACTCAGAGGAGGCCACAATTTCTGCAGGAACCCTGGAGGCCAAATGGAGAGCCCTTGGTGTTACACTTTGGACCCGAATGTTCGAGTGGACGTCTGTGACATTCAGCCTTGCAGTGAGTAGATCATATTTATGACCCTCATGATGGATGGAAAAATAAGCTATATTCAGTTTGCTTTGTTTTTGTGGTTCTAAATTGTTTTGTTTTTTTCTAAATTTGTTTTAGAGCCTCCAGAAAAGATGAAGAAGGAGATACTGTACATCTTAATTCCCAGTATAGCCACCCCTCTTGTTATTGCCTGCTTATTCTTCCTGATCTGCATGTGTCGCAACAAACAAAAGGAGTCTGCTGATACTCCTACTCGCCGGCAACTCACCGCCTCACCGAGTCAAGAAATGGAGCTGCCTTTACTTAATCAACACAAGCACCAGGTAATCTTCTAGTATTTCAGCATTTGAAGGTGTATTGAAGTTGCATTCAAAATCTGCATGCATTTTTTGTATCCACAGCTGTTTGGACCCAGCTGAACATAAGATTATATATTTTATTCTAAACTACTAAATGAGTAAATGTAACATTTTGAATATTAGTGTTATTACCATGTTATTACTACATTACTTTTTTTTTATTAATGAAAACATTGCTAAGTTCTTTGAAATTGTGATGCAAGAAAAATCCATGACATTTGTATGAAATTGAAAATATAATTTGAGAATTTGCAGTAGTAACTCAATGAATTAAATTATTTATTAAATGTATACATTTAGTTTTTTGAATTATTTAACAGTAGTCCAAACTTATTAATATTCTGAACCTTGGTTCCAAATTTACCCAATGCAAAAGGTAAAATGTTGTCTACAGTTGAGGTCAGAAGTTTACATCCCCCTTTCAGAATCTGCAAAATGTTAATTATTTTACAAAAATAAGAGGGATCATACGAAATGCATGTTATTGTTTATTTAGCACTGACCTGAATAAGATATTTCACATATAGTCCACACGAGAAAATAGTTGAATTTATCAAAATGACCCTGTTCAAAAGTTTGATTCTTAATACTGTGTTGTTACCTGAATGATCCACAGCTGTGATTTTGTTTAGTGATAGTTGTTCATGAGCCTCTTGTTTGTCCTGAACACTTAAACTGCCTGCTGTTCTTCAGAAAAATCCTTCAGGTCCCACACATTCTTTGTTTTTTCTTAGTTTTTGTGTATTTAAACCCTTTCCAACCATGACTGTATGATTTTGAGATCCAACGTTTCACACTGAGGACAACTGAGGGAAGAAAACTTTTGAACAGAATGAAGATTTGTACTTTTTTCTTATTTTGCTTAAATATCATTTAGTACTGCCCTTCAGAAGCTACAAAACATACTTACATGTTTCCCAGAAGACAAAATAAGATACATTTACCCTGATCTTCAATACATGTTTTTCCTTCTGGAGCATCAGTGAGTGTTTGAACTTTCTGTAATAGTTGCATATGAGTCCCTCAGTTGACATCATGTTGAAAATCATACAGTCATTGATGGAAAGGGTTCAAATACACAAAAATGCTGGACAATTTTCTGAAGAACAGCGGGCAGTTTAACTGTTCAGGACAAACAAGAGACTCATTAACAACTATCAACTATGTAAACTTTTGAACAGGGTAATTTTTTATAAATTTAGCTATTATTTTCTCTATATGTAAACATCATTTATGTGAAATCTGATTCAAAATCAGTACTAAATAAAAAATAGCATGCATTTTGTGTGATCCCTCTTTATGTTGGTAAAATAAATAACATTTTGCAGATTCTGAAAGGGGGGTGTAAACTTTTGACCTCAACTGTATTTCTTAAAAATGTTTTTTAAAATTAAGTTAGATTCCCGTACTAAGAACTATGTATTTTTTTAGAAATTGTCAGTTCCTCCAGGTTAATTTGGACCTGATTCTATTATGATGATTCATGCACCAATGCCAATTATGTTTTGCCATTATATCCGATGTGTAACTGCACATTTTGGCTCTTCAATTAAGCACAAGTATACTTAACAATAACTTATTTCCTCCTTTTTACCTTCCAGGCGAAGCTCCGAGAACTCAACCTGTCTGCGGTTCGATTCATGGAAGAGCTTGGAGAGGACCGTTTCGGAAAAGTCTACAAAGGTCACCTCTATGGCACGGCTCCAGGTGAACAAACCCAGGTCGTAGCTATAAAAACGGTCAAGGACAAAGACGAGGGACCTCTACGGGAAGAATTCCGGCACGAGGCCATGCTCCGATCCCGTCTTCAACACCCCAACATCGTCTGCCTTTTGGGTGTGATAACTAAAGAGCAGCCCATGAGCATGATCTTCAGCTATTCGGGGCACGGTGACCTCCACGAGTTCCTGGTCATGCGATCCCCGCATTCAGACGTCGGCAGCTCTGATGACGACAAAACCGTCAAGTCCACTCTGGAACAAGCAGACTTCTTGCACATCGTCACCCAGATAGCAGCCGGAATGGAGTATCTTTCAAGCCACCACGTGGTGCACAAAGATTTATCCGCTCGTAACATATTGGTTTGCGATAAGCTCAATGTGAAGATCCTAGACCTTGGGCTGTTCAGAGAAGTCTACTCAGCCGACTACTACAAGCTAATGGGAACCAGTCCCTTTCCAATCCGCTGGATGTCTCCGGAAGCCATCTTGTATGGCAAGTTCTCCACCGATTCAGATATTTGGGCCTACGGTGTGGTCCTATGGGAGGTCTTTAGCTATGGCCTTCAGCCCTACTGCGGCTACTCCAACCAGGATGTGATTGAGATGGTACGCAACAGACAAGTCCTTTCCTGCCCAGATGACTGTCCAGCCTGGATCTACACACTAATGCTAGAGTGCTGGAACGAGTTCCCCGCAAGAAGGCCAAGATTCAAAGACATTCACGCACGGCTTCGCACATGGGAGAGCTTGTCCAACTACAACAGCTCTGCGCAAACCTCAGGTGCGAGCAACACCACCCAAACCAGCTCCCTCAGCACAAGCCCGGTCAGCAACATCAGCAACGCTCGCTACGTCAGTCCCAAGAAGTCTTCCCCCTTTCCCCAGCCTCAGTTTATGCCCATGAAGGGCCAGATGCGCCCGATGGTGCCGCCCCAGCTCTACATCCCAGTCAACGGCTACCAGCCAATGCCGGCCTATCCCTACATGCAGAACTTCTACCCCATGCAGATCCCCATGCAGATGCCTCCACAGCAGTTGCACCAGCAGTTGGTCGCCAAAGCCGGATCGCATCACAGCGGCAGCGGCTCCACCAGCACCGGCTACGTGACCACCGCACCCTCCAACGGATCTGGCACGGAGAAGGCCGCCCTTATGAATGAAGACCTAAAGGCGACAGAAGAGGATTTCGCGGATGGGGCTTCTCAAAGTGGCCTGCACAACGAGGACCTTTCTGTTCCAGAGACGGAGCTCCTTGGGGACAATGACAGCCCGCAGATTGAGGACAATATCAACTTGGAAGCGTAGACTTTGTTTTAGATCGATTAGTTGAGAAGAATCATTCTTCAAACTTTTCTCAGTTGTACATTGTTTAAAAAAAGTGAAGGGAAGCCAGTGAATGACACATGGACGTCGTGTTATTTAAAGGTTTTTTTGTTTTACCAGCAGCCAATGGTGGATAAACATGGATATTTTTATACGAACTGTCAGCTTCACCCGTGAGCTGCAATTTTTCGAGTCTATGATGAAGAATCAAGCTTTTCAGCTCTTCTGCTTTGGGGTCGGTAGCAGATATGAGGACATCTTGTTGATTTGGTTGGTTTGTTTAATCACGTTGCAAAGCTCTTCAGAAGAATGCATGTTCTAACTGTTGCTGTGCAACATGAAACATTATTTCAAGCATTTTGGTGGCTACCATTCATTAACCACTTCACAGGTTCCACAGGCTCCAAAGGATTAAATGTATTTCTTGCTTTTGGATCAAAATATTGGACTATAAACGACATGGATGCTGACCCCTTGACCCCAAGCCATTTGTTCTTTTTTTTTTTTTTTTAGAAGTTGCTTTTATAAAACGTTGATTCCTGTTGTAAAGATTGGTAATTTATGCCGTTGATTCTCTCGAAGATTTGTAACTGGTTTGTATTGTCTCATTTTTTTAGCCAGTTGTGTTACTTTAAACTCATACCAACCAGAAACTTGCTTTCTACCCAGATGTTATTAACAAACATTAACCATATATGTTGTTCATCCAGGAACATGGAGAATCCAATAAAGTAATACGTCATATGATATTACTTGTGGGGGTTTCCTCAACGTCTGGAGAGTCAAAGCTACAATCTAGATGTTGGAAAAGCATTTTATATGACTCTTATGTGACCCTGAACCACAAAGTCTTAAGTAGCATACTTGTAGCAATAGGCAAAATTATTTTTTATGCTAAAAATCATTAGAATATTAAGTAAAGATCATGTTCCATGAAGATATATAAATTTCCTAGCGTAAATACATTTTTTATTAGTGATATGCATTGCTAAGAACTTCATTTGGACAATTTTAAAGGTGATTTTCTCAATATTTTGATTTTATTTGCACCCTCAGATTCCAGATTTCTAAATAGTTGTATCTCAAAGCCAAATTCTGTTCTATACTAACAAACTATACATCAATGGAAAGCTTATTTGTTCAGCTTTCAGATGTTTTATAAATCTCATTTTCCAAAAATTGACCCATATGACTGGTTTTGTGGTCCAGGGTCACATATTTTATATGACCACAAAAGCGGTCTTAAGTAACAATAAATTTTATGGGTCAAAATTATACATTTTTCCTTTTATGACAAAAATCATTAAAATATTAAGTAAAGATCATGTTCCATGAAGATATATAAATTTCCTACCGTAAATACATTTTTGAATTAGTAATATGCATTGCTAAGAACTTCATTTGGACAACTTTAAAGGCAATTTCCTCAGTATTCAGATTTTTTTGCACTCTCAGATTCCAGATTTTCAAATTAGTTGTATCTCAGTAAACATTTTCCTATCCTAACAAACCATACATCAATGGAAAACTTATTTATTCGGTAACACTTTACAATAAGGTTCATTAGTTAAACATTAGTTAATGTATTAACTAACATGAACTAACCATGAGCAATACATTTGTTACTGTATTTACTAATCTTTATTAACGTTAGTTAACAGAAATACAGTTGTTCATTGTTTGTTCATGTTAGTTCACACTGCATTAACTAATGTTAACAAGATTTTAATAATGCATTAGGAAATGTTGAAATTAACATTAACAAAGAATAATAAATGCTGTATAAGTGCAGTTCATTATTAGTTCATGTTAACTAATGTGGTTAACTAATGTTAACTAAAGAACCTTATTGTAAAGTGTTACCATTTATTCAGTCTTTGGATGATGTATAAATCTCGATTTAAAAAAATGTACCCTTATTGCTGGCTTTGCGGTCCAGGGTCACATATTGTATATGAATCATAGTCGTATGTGACCACAAAAGCAGTCTTAAGTAGAACAGGTATATTTGTAGCAATAGCCAAAAATACATTGCATGGGTCAAAATGATCATATTTCTTTTATGCCAAAAATCATTAGGTTATTAAGTAAAGATCGTGTTCCATGAAGCTATTTTGTAAATTGCCTACTGTAAATATATCAAAACTTAACTTTTAATTAGTAATATGCATAAGGACTTCATTTGGACAACTTTAAAGGCAATTTTCTCAATATTCCGATTTTTTTGCACTCTCACATTCCAGATTTTCCTTTTACCAAACATTGTCCTATCCTAACAAACCATACATCAATGGAAATCTTATATATTCAGCTCTCATTTGACCCTTATGATTGGTTTTGTGGTCCAAGGTCACATTTTATATGACTCGTATGTGACCACAAAAGCAGATTTAAGTAGCACAGGTATTTGTAGCAATAGCCAAAAATGCATTGCATAGGTCAAAATTATCCTATTTCTTTTATGTCAAAAATCTTTAGGATCTTAAGTAAAGATCATGTTCCATGGAGATATTTTGTAAATTGCCTACTGTAAATACATAACTTAAGTTTTGATTAGTAATATGCATTGCAAAGAACATCTTTAAAGGCGATATTCTCAATATTCAGATTTTTTTTGCATTTTCCTTGACCCAACATTGTCCTATCACAACATCCTATCCTAACAAACCATACATCAATGGAAAGCTTACTTATTCAGCTTTCATTTGACACTTATGCCTGGTTTTGTTGTCCAGGGTCACATAAGTACTTTGTGAAAACTGTGAGTGATGTTAACCAATGACTGTAAAGTAGGTGTTCTTATCTCCCAAGAAAGGCGGGACCAAAATAATAACTGATATATCCTCCACTTTTTGGGCGAAAAATGTACACTTGCATACAGAACCTGATACTTACACACGTTTGCATGCTGAGATGTCAACGGGTACTTGTTGCTCCACGCATGATGAACTGGCCAGCATCAGCAGTTTACAGAATACCTACCAATTTCACGCCATGCAAAGCCACAGTGGAACTCGGCGAAAAAGACAGTTCACGCCTGATGAGCAGAAGGACAGTAATTACTGGCTCAAACGGACTCGTAATAACGAAGCTGCGAAGAGGTCTCGCCAGCGCAAGAGGATGGAGGAGCATCTTCTGGAGACGCGGGCTGTAGAGCTTCAACGGGAGAACGATAAATTAAAGGCTGCGCTCTCCGCGGTTCATCATCACAGAACGGCGCAAAATACTCCAGTCGATGGTGCTTTTGGGTTCCCTCTAGGACTGCCGAATGAAGGCTATTCACGAAGTTTACCCGTTCCATTGCGTAGCCTGCCTCATTGCTCATTTTCTTCTTGTTGCGGATTAATATCTCCTCAGACAAATCACCTTAGCTCGGTTTTCGATTTGATACCATACCCTGTGGTGAAAAACTCTGATATTACGAAATCCCCGCGCATTAGTTTATTGGATGGTTATCATCCAATGGGCAGGTACGGTCACGGAACGAATACATGCACCGACGGAGCTTATATGAGGAATATAAGTTTTGCAAATGGAAATGACTCGAGAAACGCATTGGTCAACCTCTCCAGTGTTCCGCGCTTTTGTAACTCCAAAACCTCTTCACCTGATTTGGCACAGAATTACGCGCGGCATCCTGGAGCGATCGGGGCCGCGCATGAAGGTGAAATGCAAGCAAATAGTCAACAAAAAGCAAGCACGCAGTCGGTTCTGCTGCCGCACAAACTGCGCTACAAAGGTGGTAACGCAAGGTTTGCCTCCACGAACTTTCCATCTTAGTGGAAACCAAGCAAGGCAGATCATGCTACATTTGTATCATTACTGGCTGATTGTGTTTTTATTGCATTTGTTTAATTGCTCACATTTAAGTAAAAATCACTTACGTTGCACTGTGAATCTTTAGTTGTGATACCTCTTAAATAAAAGGTATTGTTTCTGCACAAGTGAGTGCATTGTATATGTATGATGCTTTGCTTCTAGACTCCGTCAACATCAAACCCGTTGGTTTTACCTTTAAAATGTTTGCTTTTTGCCTTTTTAAGCTTATTGTTTAGTCTGTGTTTTGATCACATATTTGATATGACTCGTATGTGACCACAAGAAGCAATAGCCAAAAATAAATCGGATAGGTCAAAATTATCGATTTTTCTTTTACGCAAAAAAATCATTGGGATATTAACTAAAGATCATGTACCATAAATACAGCCAAACTTAACTTTTGATTAGTAATATGCATTGCTAAAAACTTCATTTGGACAACTTTAAAGGCGATTTTCTCAATATTCAGATTTTTTGCACTCTCACATTCCAGATTTTCCTTAACCAAACATTGTTCTATCCTAGCAAACCATACATCAATGTAAAGCTTATATATTCAGCTTTCATTTGACCCTTATGACTGGTTTTGTGGTCCAGGGTCACATTTAATATGACTCGTATGTGACCACAAAAGCAGTTTTAAGTAGCACAGGTATGTTTGTAGCAATAGCCAAAAATAAATCGGATCGGTCAAAATGATCGATTTTTCTTTTACGCCAAAAAAATCATTATTGTATTAAGTAAAGATCATGAACCATAAATATAGCCAAACTTAACTTTTGATTAGTAATATGCATTGCTGAGAACTTCATTTGGACAACTTTAAAGGCGATTTTTCTCAATGTTCCGATTTTTTTGGCACCCTCAGATTCCAGATTTTCCAATTCCAGTTGTATCTTGACCAAACATTGTCCTATGCTAACAAACCATAAATCAATGAAAACTTATTTTTTCAGCTTTCATTTGACCCTTATGGCTGGTTGTGTGGTCCAGGGTCACATAAGTAGCCTACTTTGTATGACTGTAAAGTAGGTGTTCTTATCTCCCAAGAAAGGCGAATAATGTAGACTTGCATTCAGAAGCTGATACTTACACAAGTTTGCATGCTGAGATGTCAACAGGTACTTGTTGCATCAGCAGTTTACGGAATACCTGCCAGTTTGGTTCTGAATGTGCATTTGAAGCGTTTCTTTTTCCAGCGGATGGCGCACTCGTACACTTCTTATTCAATGTAGGTCATCTGGACGCCACGTTGTGCAACTCCTTTAGTTTTAGGTTACATCACATTCACACCTGTTATATCATATCGACCACTAGACAGCTATAAATTATGCTGCTTATGTTGACAATTTCATAACACGCATATGTATCAAGTTAGTTTTAGTTGCTGGGGGAAAAATCAATGACCAAATCATCCATTGAGCAGATGATGCTGAGAAAAATCACAAATTGGAAGCGATTTAACACCGGTGTGGCCTTGTGCTTTAAAAGAGGTAATGATGCATAACACCATTTATATAAGCTGTTTGAAAGGAGCCATTCTGCTGTAAACTTTACCCTGTTTATTTGAATGCCACTTTCAAACAGATGCCACTGTTAATATTTAGGTAACAGCTGTATGCAGGTCATCCAAATATCAAATCATTAAAATTATAAGGGTAATATTTTGAATAATCACAGTATAATTAGTGTTTATTCATTTCTATATTAAGATTATGACAGTTCTAATGATACTAGTTTTGCTACTACATGCCACATTGATAATAATAATAATAAACACTGTATAGTCATGGTATGCTATATATTGTTATTATCATTGTCAAATGATTAATCACGATTAATCACATCCAAAACAAAATTTGTTTACATACTATGTGCGTATTTGTGAAGACACATACACGGTACACATATAAACAAAAACTTTTATTTTGGTTGTGATTAATCGCAATTAATCCTTGCCCAGCACTATAATACATTCAAGCAAATATTTTCAAAATATATACACATACATATGCATGTATTTATAATGTGTATATATAAAAACAAACATATATATATTTTGAAAATATTAACATGTATTTAGGTGTCTATATTTATATAATTTGTGTATATATGTGACATTTTTTCTAAAATATATACATGCATGCGCTTATTTATATATAGCCTACATAATAAATATAAACAGTACATATATGTATGTATGTATGTATATATGTATGTATGTATGTATATGTGTGTATATATATATATATATATAAAAACAGTACATATATATATATATATTTATATTTTTATATATAAATACAAATATATATTTATGTACTGTTTATATTTATTATGTATAAATAAACGCATATATATATATATTTTTTTTTATGTACACATAAATGTTTATTTTGGATGCAATTAATCACGATTAATCGTTGTCCAGCACTTTTTATATTAATCTAATTTATATATAAATATATTATGAAAACACTTTTTTTCTTAAATATATACATGCATGTTTATTTATATATACATAAGAAACATACACAGTACACACACATACATTATGTACACAAAAATGTTTATTTTGGATTCAATTAATCGCGATTAATCGTTACTCAGCACGTTTTATAATCATATAATTTATATTATATATAAATATATTTAATATGAAAACATTTTTCTTAAATATATATACATGCATATGTGTGTTTATTTATATATACATAATAAATATACACAGTACACATGTGTTATGTAAACACTAATATTTATGTAATGTTTGACATTTAGAAAATACTAGATATTCTAGATCTGCCGGAAAGTTAGACAAAGCTTTTTAATTGGCTATAAAAATGAGCTTTCTTACAGGTTTTCCTCATCTGTGTTATGCATACTACTGTTAATTCTTATGAAGTGATTATTGCTTATGTGAAACCGACTACTGTTAATGAGAAGCGATTCATTGGCTCCAATCGGAAGATGCTGTATTTGGATTGGTCGTGAGATGTGCCAGTCAATGGACGCTGCCAATACACTTCTGTAGTGACCTACTAACACAGATCCATGAGGCAGCAGTCACTCCGACAGGAAAACGCATAGGAGAAACACAAGTATTATTTCCAGATGGGATTTTATCACTGCTGATGAAACACTTCTGGTCGCTTTGAATGTTTTCGCATACACTATTTATCCCGGACCTCCATCTATTTGGACTTTTGCTTATAAATAAGAGGTAACTGCTTTCTTCTTTTACCGTGAGGCTTATATGAAACGGATAGGGCTCGTTTGGGGTGTTTCAACCGGTAGCCGGTATATGGGCTAGAGCAGAGTGATACAGTAAGGCAACTTCTAATATGTGCGCCATAGTTATTTTTCGCACAACATATTATTACGCGTATAGATTGTTATTACTTATGCGGTGCCATATTTGGTAACGCACATTACTAGTATGATATTTATTTTTTAACATCAAAACATCAAAACAAAAGAGGCATTGGGAGACGGGATGGCACAGTGACCCACTATTTATGTGGGTTGGTGTATTGGGCTTTTGGGTCAATGCATAATACATTTAGGCAAATTTAACCTTATGCAATTTAACATATTTGATGTTAAAGGATATCATACGGATTTGTGGTTTTATATACGTTTTAGATTCGTGGCAAATTTTGCAGTTGCTTTAACAGGTTTAAAAATACCTACCCGAAAATCGCTAAAACGCTTGTTTGCATTTATTGTGTAACACTGACTGATCATCTTACACTCCTTACACAATAACGGAAGCTGGGACACTTCTGATAAAAAGACTGCAACGGCACGATGCACAAAGATAACACTTATTTCTGACCATCTGTAAATATCTAACGTTATATCTTTAATTTATCGCTAAGGTTAATGTTTGACGCGCATAGATTAGACTGTCCTGAGTGTCTCTGTCGGGATGGGGTGAGTGCATGTGAATGCATTAAAGGCCTGTCAAATAACAACACCGCAAGGGTATGGTGTGCTTATACGTCTTTGCATTAGAGGTGGCATTTTAAAGACGATTCAAGTGTGAACGCCAGTCAACTTTGCTACAGCCATGTTTTTATTAAGCTATTCCTTGGAGACGCAGCCATTGAATCCCAAAACCAAAACGCTTACGCAAAATGCATTCTCAGTTTCACTTTGAGAAACAATGCATTCCCATAAATCAGAGTAGAATACAAAGCCTTTCCGTGATTGTCAAATTGCAAAACGTTTCAATTGCTTTTTTTTTCTAGCGCCCTTTTATTGATTAATGTGTCTCTGTTCAGCCACGTGTGATGCTGGCTGGTCGCATTCCTTTGTTCCCTGCGCTGTTAGTCTGTGCCTATACCGGAGCCTAAGTTCAAACCTGGCTGTGTTTACACTACGCACTATTAAGTTACCACGGAAAACTTAGGTTTATAACCACAGCCAGGTTAGGATGAGGTAAATCCAGCTGTTTGATCTTAACGTTAAAGGTCATTCTCAGGTTTGTTCTTAAAATGTCTCATGCAACACTGAGAATTAATACTAACACACTGCTTCGAAAGAGTTTCCAGATTTTAATTTAATCACGACCGCATTATAAAAGCTCTTCGAGTTGGAAAACGTGAGCTGTTGCATTACTTTGAGAACGCGACCCGCCTCAAAAATGGTGACATAATGGGGCAGAGCATATTTTTTAGATTGCTGTACGTTCTAATAGTCACGTTTCGGCTTGAAACGTAAAACTTTTCCTGTCCGTCTGTTTAAAAATAGAAACACTGTGCGCAGTTACTTTTCTCTCTTCGCTAAAAATAATGCTCCCCGATGGTAATACTTCAGCAGTCACGTCCAGTGTGTTTTCTGTCAGCTGTTTATGATCAGAAGTAGAGATGCCAGACCGCGAATGAATCACTCTGATCTAATCGGCTAGACGGGTTTGCAAAAACATCTGAAATCGTCGGCGATTCGTTCTGACACACGTTTACAGTGGTTTCTCAGACAGTATTGAGACTACTAAAGACCGAAAACAAAGGATTGCTGGATGAAGTGGATATTCACACACAATCCATTACTTGCAAATGTGACCCTGGACCACAAAACCAATCACAAGGGTCATTTTTTATTGAGATATTGAGATTTATAAATATTTGGCTGAGATACAGCTTATTTGAAAATCTGAAATCTGAAAGTGCAAAAAAAAAAAAAAAAAAAAAAAAAAACTAAATATTGAGAAAATTGCCTTTAAAGTTGTCCAAATGAAATTCTTAGCAATGCACATTACTAATCAAAAATTAAGTTTTGATATATTTACGTTAGGAAATTTACAATTTATCTTTACTTGATATCCTAATGATACCCATTCAATGTATTTTTGGCTATTGCTACGAATATACCTGTGCTACTTAAATATCTTCTATCATGTCTTTTTTGAAAAAAAAAGACATGATAGATGGGGACACTTTTTTGATTGAGAGTCTAATATGTCTCTGTTTTTATCTCACCAGATCTATTGCGAAATTCTCTGGCACTGGCTTGGCAAAGAGGACACGTGACGTCTTGGTTTACGATGAGATGTTTACTTAAACCCAGCGCCAACTAATGAGCTTATGCAGTCTTGATGACCACATTGTGTAATATGCAAGCCATTAAGAAGGAGCCCTCATGCGCTGGGCCCTACGGTGGAGAGGATGCCTTGGTGCTGGCAGTGGCTTTGCAAGGGACAGACAGAGACCTGATTAACCACAAGCTGTCCCCATTGCCCTTTAAGACCAAGTCCTCCTCCTGTCGGAGAAAACGCGAGTTCATACCAGACGAGAAGAAAGACAACCTATACTGGGAACGAAGACGCAAGAACAACGAGGCGGCCAAGCGCTCACGGGAAAAGCGCCGAATCAATGACATGGTTTTGGAGAACAAGCTCATGGCTCTTGGGGAAGAGAACGCATCGCTGAAAGCAGAGCTTCTGTCGCTTAAACTCAGGTTTGGCTTAGTGAGCTCAGCCGCTTACGCTCAGGAGGTGCAGAAAATTTCCAGCTCCACAGCTGAACTCTATCAGGACTTTATCCCACCCAGTGCCATCAAGGGTTCCTACCCAGGTGAGCTGGAGCCAGCGCGTTTAACCAGCAGCCACATATCGGTCATCAAGCACTCACCTCACAGCGCCTTGTCCGATGGATCCGACTCAAGTGTGGTGACCCAGGGGAGCCCACTTATAAACATATCCAGAACGCCTAACAGCATCAAGCAAGAGCCTCTGGAAACGGGCAGATACGCCAAAGACAGGGCAAGTCCGTATGAACTGTACAGGAACTACCTTAGTAGCCCTTTTCCTGGAAGCTACTCCCAGCCATCGCCGTTTTTGCAACTCACCAGATCGTCTAGCAATTCGCCACGAACGTCAGACGGAGATGACGGGGCGGTAAGCAAGTCCTCGGATGGAGAGGACGAACAGCAGGTCCCGAAGGGTCCGGTTCCACCCAGAGCGGATTCGCAGAGTGTGATTGTGTCGACCCTCAAAGTGCCAGATGTCAGTGCCTCAGCTTTGCCCCACAAGTTGAGGATCAAAGCCCGGGCCATCCAGATCAAAGTGGAGGCTATTGATCCCGACTACGAATCATCTGGGAAGTCCTCCTTTCCTATTGACATGTCTGCTGCAAGTCGATGCTACCAAATGAGTCAGTACGTTTCACCCGAGTACATTCAGTCGTCTCTTAGCCCCATGTCCTTCCAGATGAGTGATGCTCAGGACTGGAGTCAGCAGCCGAAGGAATGGCACAAAGATCATCAGGAGGAGCCAACTAACTGGAAACACCGGCACTGTCCAGACTCACCGAGGCCTGTGCCTAACAAACTCATCAACTCTGAATCGGAGAACTTGTACTTGAAACAGGGCATCGCTGATCTGTCGGCAGAAGTGGCCACCTTGAAAAGACTGATTACAAAACAGCAAGGCTCTGTTATTGAGTCCACGAAAAGCACTACTGAAATTGACTCGTAATGAAAAGGATGTTTCTGAAACTGAGTTCCCTCTATTTGCACAACGCCTGTTTTCCACTGTGTTCGCTACTGCACTGTGCGGTTTGTTATGGTGTCAACGAGCTGCACTTCATTGAGAAGAATGGTGTTTTGTGCACTTACTGTTGTAGTTTGCCGTGTCTTCTTGATGACTCCATTTGTAGGCCCAAACATTGGGCTACTGTTAATGTTATCTTCTCAAAATGTATTGTACATTGTATGTTCTCTTTTGTTTACAATAAATGCAAGCACTGAAACACTTGAGTCTTTCCCCCCTTTCTCACTTAGTTAGCAAAGTATATCAGCTTTGCATAATGGTTTAACATTTGAGATACAACTATTTAAAAATCTGGAATCTGAGGGTGCAAAGAAATCAAAACATTGAGAAAATCACCTTTAAAGTTGTCTAAATGAAGTTCTTAGCATTACTAATGAAAAATTAAGTTATATTTATGTTATGGAACATGATCTTTACTTAATATCCTAATGATTTTTGGCATAAAAGAAAAATGTATAATTTTGACCCATATAATGTATTTTTGGCTACTTCTACAAATATACCCGTTCTACTTAAGACTGGTTTTGTGGTTCAGCATCACATATACTCTCTATCATTCTGAGTGCATTTACTGAATAAGATCGCATACTGCCTTACATGCTGAATCATCTAATAATGAACAATTGTAATAACAGTTAATACATTATAATACTTACCTATTTATGGTTATAAGTATAATGATTTATAACACACAATGAACACATTATATGCCACAAAGGATTATAGTATAATACATTTATAATATATTATAAGGCTTATGTCTTGATGGTATGAGTTTCTTGATTTTATGAGTGGTCATTTACTGTAAAGTTACAAATACAAAGCCTTCTTTTAAATATCTGAAAGGCCTTTTAATGTCGTCATAATATTTTGAGTGGTCTGGGTTAAGTGGTAACGAGTAAAGTCTTATTTTAAACAAAATATCATGAAGGGGTTATATTGCACATTTGCTGTATTAGAATATCAACACAACAGTATTGCATTGTTTCAGACGTAAAAGAGCTACCATGAGTTAAACTAACACACAGTTAAGTTTACATTAGCTGCACTGAAAATACTTAAATCTGAACAACCCCCCTAGCTACTGTTAAGATTTAGCAAAATAACATAGATCTTAAGATATGAGCCTTTTAATACATTATCCCCGGTTTCACACACAAAGCCATTTCAACTGAAAGAAACTTGCACTGATTGATCTTAAAATATATCAGTGCTTTTGTCTTAAGATGGACACCAGTAATGTTTTTTTTTCTTTCTAAGGCACATTTATAAAAATGACTTAAATGCCTTAATTGACCTAT
Organism: Garra rufa; assembly: GCF_049309525.1. Taxonomy (NCBI): domain Eukaryota; kingdom Metazoa; phylum Chordata; class Actinopteri; order Cypriniformes; family Cyprinidae; genus Garra; species Garra rufa. The sequence continues at coordinate 31,551,484 of NC_133383.1, forward strand.
GGCCTAATCCTGGCTTAGTTGAAACCCTGTCTGCGAAACCAGGCCTACAACAATTAAACATTATACTCTATTAAGAATACCCTAATAAGGCATTATAGAAACAGGCTTCACAATTTTTTTTTACCTAAATGACATTGAAAATCAATGCCCTTTTAATCAGCCTAAACCTTGGCTATGGTGTTTTCACAATACTGAGGGTAAGCCATTGTTAAATCATTAGTGAGGCTTGAAATAATGTTTATAGTGGTGGTTCTCAATTGTTTCCTTGCTTCAGGAAATCATATTATATTTAAAATGAAAGTTAGAAATGTAATTAATTGCCATTGCTATAAACAGTGATAAAATACACTGGCATTGATGCAAACCATGTTTTTCCTTGTTGAGGTTTCCATAATAAGGAAATTTCTAAACTTTCTTGACATTGTGTTGGCTGCTATGAATGTTGCTGGCTCTTGTGAGCAATCATAAGCCAAAATGCTAGATGTTCCTCATTTCTGAGTCACTTTGGATAAAACAGTCTGCTAAATGGCAGATTAACTCTGAGTTCTTGTCATATTTTATTACCATTTTCTTAACTGTGATAATGTGAGAAATGTTGAAAGTTTCCATTAAAACATGAAAAATCGACATCCTTTTGATAATCAGCCCAAATACTGGGCTTTTAAATTTTACAATGGCTAAGCTATATTGTTAAGTCTTTGAAATAGTGTTTATTGTGGTGGTTCTCAACTGTTCTTTGCTTCAGAAATCCAGATTTGCTCATGTATGAAATGGAATTTAGAAGTATAATTAACTACCATTGACTGCAATTATTAACAAAGTCTGAACAGGAGAACAGATGTTTTTCGTATTGATGAAAACCATGTTTTTCCATGAGGGTGAACCTATAACATTTTTAATACTGAGGGTAAGCTATATTGTTAAGTCATCAGTGAGGCTTGAAATAATGTTTATTGTGGTGGTTCTCAACTGTTTTTTTATTTTTCAATTATAAACCAGATTTACTTATATTTAAAATGACAATTAGAAATGTAATTAATTAATAAGGTAATTACTATTGATTGTGCAAATCATTAACAAATGCTGAATAGGAGAACAGACACTTTTGGATTCCAAATGTTTCTCGGATGATAAAATACACTGGTATTGATGCAAATCACATTTTTCCTTTCTGAGGGTGAACCTATAACAATATCTGGACAGTATAACCTCCTTATCTTACATAACTTTGTTATCCATAATGAGGAAACTTTGTATACTTTTTATGAAATGTGTTATGTTACTTTGTTTTACTTTTTAAATCTGGGCAGGGCTTGCTTGTTTGTTTTTAATATAAAAAGTTCTATTTTTGGCTATTTCACACCAAAAGCCTCGGGCTTAGAGAAAAATAAATTCACTTCTGTACAGTAGACCGCAGAAGAAAAAAATCAACTCTTCAACAATAAAAAAAATTAAGGAAAACAAATGTTAGATTATCTTGAGTAATTTTTGCTTATTAGTATGGATGAATTGGATCATCGAAGGTCGGCAGCAAAGACATCGGTTAATAAATTGGAATTAAATACATAAAGGATATTTGTATTATGTATCATATTTAAGTATTGCAGGTTTGCGTTGCATTTCACAATTTTTATTATTTTTGAGGAATACTGTATCAGTTTTTTTAGTGACTGAGATGAATTAATGCATGTTCACATTTATTCTAGAACTAAAGTAACATCTTACAATTTCTCTCCAAATTGGGACAGGAGATATTTTAATCAATAAATGAGGGGGAAAAGTAACAGATATTTTCTTGTCAATTAAAAAGTAACAAGCGTTACTTTACTAGTTACTTTTGAAAAAGTAATTATTACGTAACTTGCGTTACTTGTATTGTTTAGGCTAAATGGTGCCAAAATGCTCAATGTTCCTTTGAATAAAACCGTCTGCTAAAGGAATAGCTAAAGCGTGGAGGTCTTTGTAAATTGACCATAGGCTATATGCTATATATTTTACCTAAACACCATCTGAAGTTCATCTGAAGTTGATGTCTTGTCTTGTGCGCGTTCCCTCTTCAAATTTCGTCAGAGAAATCCCGCTGCAGAGAGAGCGCGGTCACGTGACCCGAAACGATTACGTCACTCGCGGTTCAGAGTTGAAAGTCAAGGAAAGCAGAAGCATGGCGTCTTTAGTGAGGTGCAGAGTCCTGTTTCAGGCTTTCCGATCGCAAATAAACATTGTCAACGGCGTGTGCAGATCGGACAATGTTTTGAATATATTTCAAACAAAGAGAGCGCATTGTGCGCGTAATGCTTTCAACGCAGGTGTGCGACTGTACAGCTCCGACGTTAAGTCTGCAGATGACCTTATCGTTAGATACTTGGACGGTGATGACTCAGGTAGAAGACAAGATACAGTGATTGATCACAGAGTTTGTGTATCGCATTCTTGTACGTGTTGTGGCTTCATATGCATTGCAGACACGTACTCTGCAGACTCTCATAATGCCCCATTGTTTTAACAGTTTCAGTGCCCTGTTACTGCAAGAAAGTATCAGTCATTTTTTAAATAAGTGCCTGAGTTTAGGATTTCAAGTCCGCTCAATACCCTTTTTAACCTATAAGTTGTCATGTCACTCATGAGTTTTCATATTTTTTTCTTACAATTTGTTGTAGTTATAACTGGTTTTGTATTTTTAGGAATTGTTGTTTTGGGGATCAATCGCCCTCAATCTAGAAATGCCATCAGCAAAAATCTTGTTACGATGGTGAGTATTTTTACAATGTTGCTTGTCATAAATGTAACAGTTAATCACAATTGACCATATGCATGGATTACTTCCCAGCAGGCACAGGATGTCAACATGACGTCCGATTGACGTTGTACCCCAACGACGTAGGGGCGTTGCATTTTGTTTGGAAATGAAAATTGGGTTGACGTCAGAACCCTACGGTGACGCATTGCTGAAACACATTTTTTTTTTCCTACCCAGCTATGTCGTTATAACGAGATCTTTTCTCATTAAAACAAGATATTTTCTCATTAAAACGAGATCTTTTCTCGAAATAACAAGATCTTTTCTCATTAAAACAAGATCTTTTCTCATAATAACAAGATCTTTTCTCATTAAAACGACATCTTTTCTCGTAATAACGAGATCTTTTCTCATTAAAACGACATCTTTTCTCATTAAAACGACATCTTTTCTCGTAAAAGCGAGATCTTTTCTCATTAAAACGACATCTTTTCTCGTAAAAGCGAGATCTTTCCTCGTAAAAGCGAGATCTTTTCTCATTAAAACGAGATCTTTTCTCGTAATAACGAGATCTTTTCTCGTAATAACAGGATCTTTTCTCATTAAACGAGATATTTTCTCTTTAAAACGACATCTTTTCTCGTAATAACGAGATCTTTTCCCATTAAAACGAGATCTTTTCTCTTTAAAAACGAGATCTTTTCTCAAATAACGAGATCTTTCCTCATTAAAACGAGATCTTTTCTCATTAAAACGAGATCTTTTCTCGTAATAGCGAGATCTTTTCTCATTAAAACGAGATCTTTTCTCAAATAACGAGATCTTTTCTCGTAATAACGAGATCTTTTCTCATTAAACGAGATCTTTTCTCATTAAACGAGATCTTTTCTCATTAAACAAGATCTTTTCTCTTTAAAACGACATCTTTTCTTGTAATAACGAGATCTTTTCTCATTAAAACAAGATCTTTTCTCGAAATAACGAGATCTTTTCTCATTAAAACGAGATCTTTTCTCGTAATAACGGGATATTTTCTCATTAAACGAGATATTTTCTCTTTAAAACGACATCTTTTCTTGTAATAACGAGATCTTTTCCCATTAAAACGAGATCTTTTCTCTTTAAAAACGACATCTTTTCTCAAATAACGAGATCTTTTCTCATTAAAACGAGATCTTTTCTCATTAAAACGAGATCTTTTCTCGTAATAGCGAGATCTTTTCTCATTAAAACGAGATCTTTTCTCAAATAACGAGATCTTTTCTCATTAAAACGAGATCTTTTCTCAAATAACGAGATCTTTTCTCATTAAAACGAGATCTTTTCTCGTAATAGCGAGATCTTTTCTCATTAAAACGAGATCTTTTCTCGTAATAACGAGATCTTTTCTCATTAAACGAGATCTTTTCTCATTAAACGAGATCTTTTCTCTTTAAAACGACATCTTTTCTCGTAATAACGAGATCTTTTCTCATTAAAACAAGATCTTTTCTCGAAATAACGAGATCTTTTCTCATTAAAACGAGATCTTTTCTCGTAATAGCGAGATCTTTTCTCATTAAAACGAGATCTTTTCTCGTAATAACGAGATCTTTTCTCATTAAAACGTCATCTTTTCTCGTAACAGCGAGATCTTTTCTCATTAAAACGAGATCTTTTCTCGTAATAACGGGATCTTTTCTCATTAAACAAGATATTTTCTCTTTAAAAACGACATCTTTTCTCGTAATAACGAGATCTTTTCTCATTAAAACGAGATCTTTTCTCTTTAAAAACGACATCTTTTCTCATTAAAACGAGATCTTTTCTCATTAAAACGAGATCTTTTCTCATTAAAACGAGATCTTTTCTCGTAATAGCGAGATCTTTTCTCATTAAAACGAGATCTTTTCTCATTAAAACGAGATCTTTTCTCAAATAGCGAGATCTTTTCTCATTAAAACGAGATCTTTTCTTATTAAAACGAGATCTTTTCTCAAATAGCGAGATCTTTTCTCATTAAAACGAGATCTTTTCTCATTAAAACGAGATCTTTTCTCATTAAAACGAGATCTTTTCTCATTAAAACGAGATCTTTTCTCGTAATAACGAGATCTTTTCTCATTAAAACGAGATCTTTTCTCGTAATAACGAGATCTTTTCTCATTAAAACGAGATCATTTCTCGTTAAAATGACATCTTTTCTCAAATAACGAGATCTTTTCTCGTAATAGCGAGATCTTTTCTCATTAAAACGAGATCTTTTCTCGTAATAACGAGATCTTTTCTCATTAAACGAGATCTTTTCTCTTTAAAACGAGATCTTTTCTCTTTAAAAACGACATCTTTTCTCAAATAACGAGATCTTTTCTCAAATAACGAGATCTTTTCTCATTAAAACGAGATCTTTTCTCATTAAAACGAGATCTTTTCTCGTAATAGCGAGATCTTTTCTCATTAAAACGAGATCTTTTCTCGTAATAGCGAGATCTTTTCTCATTAAAACGAGATCTTTTCTCGTAATAGCGAGATCTTTTCTCATTAAAACGAGATCTTTTCTCAAATAGCGAGATCTTTTCTCATTAAAACGAGATCTTTTCTCATTAAAACGAGATCTTTTCTCAAATAGCGAGATCTTTTCTCATTAAAACGAGATCTTTTCTCATTAAAACGAGATCTTTTCTCATTAAACCGAGATCTTTTCTCGTAATAACGAGATCTTTTCTCATTAAAACGAGATCTTTTCTCGTAATAACGAGATCTTTTCTCATTAAAACGAGATCATTTCTCGTTAAAATGACATCTTTTCTCGTAATAGCGAGATCTTTTCTCATTAAAACGAGATCTTTTCTCAAATAACGAGATCTTTTCTCGTAATAGCGAGATCTTTTCTCATTAAAACGAGATCTTTTCTCGTAATAGCGAGATCTTTTCTCATTAAAACGAGATCTTTTCTCGTAATAGTGAGATCTTTTCTCGTTAAAATGACATCTTTTCTCGTAATAACGAGATTTTTTCTCATTAAAACGAGATCTTTTCTCTTTAAAACGACATCTTTTCTCGTAATAACGAGATCTTTTCTCATTAAAACAAGATCTTTTCTCGTAATAACGAGATCTTTTCTCATTAAACGAGATCTTTTCTCGTAATAACGAGATCTTTTCTCATTAAACGAGATCTTTTCTCATTAAAACGACATCTTTTCTCGTAATAACGAGATCTTTTCTCATTAAACGAGATCTTTTCTCTTTAAAACGACATCTTTCTCGTAATAGCGAGATCTTTTCTCATTAAAACGAGATCTTTTCTCGTAATAGTGAGATCTTTTCTCGTTAAAATGACATCTTTTCTCGTAATAACGAGATTTTTTCTCATTAAAACGAGATCTTTTCTCTTTAAAACGACATCTTTTCTCGTAATAACGAGATCTTTTCTCATTAAAACAAGATCTTTCTCGTAATAGCGAGATCTTTTCTCATTAAAACGAGATCTTTTCTCGTAATAGTGAGATCTTTTCTCGTTAAAATGACATCTTTTCTCGTAATAACGAGATTTTTTCTCATTAAAACGAGATCTTTTCTCTTTAAAACGACATCTTTTCTCGTAATAGTGAGATCTTTTCTCGTTAAAATGACATCTTTTCTCGTAATAACGAGATTTTTTCTCATTAAAACGAGATCTTTTCTCTTTAAAACGACATCTTTTCTCGTAATAACGAGATCTTTTCTCATTAAAACAAGATCTTTTCTCGTAATAACGAGATCTTTTCTCATTAAACGAGATCTTTTCTCATTAAACGAGATCTTTTCTCGTAATAACGAGATCTTTTCTCGTAATAACGAGATCTTTTCTCATTAAACGAGATCTTTTCTCATTAAAACGAGATCTTTTCTCATTAAAACGAGATCTTTTCTCGTAATAGCGAGATCTTTTCTCATTAAAACTAGATCTTTTCTCAAATAACGAGATCTTTTCTCAAATAACGAGATCTTTTCTCATTAAAACGAGATCTTTTCTCAAATAACGAGATCTTTTCTCAAATAACGAGATCTTTTCTCATTAAAACGAGATCTTTTCTCAAATAACGAGATCTTTTCTCGTAATAGCGAGATCTTTTCTCATTAAAACGAGATCTTTTCTCATTAAACGAGATCTTTTCTCATTAAACAAGATCTTTTCTCTTTAAAACGACATCTTTTCTCGTAAAAACGAGATCTTTTCTCGTAATGAGATCTTTTCTCATTAAAACGAGATCTTTTCTCAAATAATGAGATCTTTTCTCGTAATAGCGAGATCTTTTCTCATTAAAACGAGATCTTTTCTCGTAATAACGAGATCTTTTCTCGTAATAACAAGATCTTTCTCTTTAAAACGACATCTTTTCTCGTAATAACGAGATCTTTTCTCGTAATGAGATCTTTTCTCATTAAAACGAGATCTTTTCTCAAATAATGAGATCTTTTCTCGTAATAGCGAGATCTTTTCTCATTAAAACGAGATCTTTTCTCGTAATAACAAGATCTTTTCTTGTTAAAACTACTTAAATATCTCGTTAAAACGACATAATTTTCTCGTAATAACCACATATTATGTCATAAAAACAGTTTTGCAAAACAAATGAGCTTATTGCTTGAATATTTGTTTAACATGCCTGGGTGGCCTTGATACTTGAGTCTGATTATATATAAATAATATATTCTTATATATATGAGAAATTATTTCTTCAGAATCAAGCCGTGCATCAGGTTGTTGTTCCGGGTTATGTGTAAGCACAATGGTAGGCTACAGATAATGAACTCACACGGGAAAGACTGTACACTACATCTTGTTGGATTTATACGAATTGAATAAATACAATTTAGTTTTTTTGAAGGAGAACTTTCAAGCTGCCTATAGACATTGGTGTGACACCGTTATTGTGACTAATTTGCAGAGTGGTACGTCAGGCGAACATTTATTCTGCATGATGGGACAGACAGTAAAGACAGGCTGAGTTGAAAAAGGGTCTTTTAAGGGCCGCTCACGCACCAATATTAAAGCATAACAAAATACAAAAAAAAAATCTAGCTTTATTTATTTATTTTTTCATTTTTTAAACAGAACGAAATCACCATCATCATAACACGATCAAACCGTGTGTAATTTTTCTTTTATTTATTTCTGTTGGTATTAAAATTTTCTGTAAAATCAAACTTTATTCGTCCAAATAATATTCCAAGCTCAGAGTCGATTATTCAGAAATAACAGGTGTGATATGATCATCTCAAATCCTCTGGGTCTGAGGGCAGTTATTGTAGACAGATTGGAGATTATTCCTAATAAACAAGCCGCTTCAATTGAAACCATTACATTAAAATGATTAAAACAGTGTATTTCTATATAACTTCGACAGCGTGCAGATCCTCTTTTATGCCAGGACTGTGGCGAAGGCAGCGCGGACAAACGCTTAGCTCATATAATATAATCATATCATCTATAACCGGAACATCAGATCATTTTTATGACATTATATGTCGTTTTTACGAGAAAAGATGTCGTTTTAACGACATAGCTGAGTGGGAAAAAAAATATGTGTGTGGCAGCAATGCGTCACTGTACAGTCGTGGCCAAAAGTTTTGAGAATTGCATAAATATTGGAAATTGGAAAAGTTGCTGCTAAGTTGCTAAGTTTTTATAATAGCAATTTGCATATACTCCAGAATGTTATGAAGAGTGATCAGATGAATTGCATAGTCCTTCTTTGCCATGAAAATTAACTTAATCCCGAAAAAAACTTTCCACTGCATTGTTAAGAAGGCTTCAGGGCGTCCAAGAAAGTCCAGCAAGCGCCAGGATGGTCTCCTAAAGAGGATTGAGCTGCGGGATCAGAGTGCCACCAGTGCAGAGCTTGCTCAGGAATGGCAGCAGGCAGGTGTGAGCGCATCTGACGCACAGTGAGGCCAAGACTTTTGGAAGATGGCCTGGTGTCAAGAAGGGCAGCAAAGAAGCCACTTCTCTCCAAAAAAAACATCAGGGACAGATTGATCTTCTGCAAAAAAGTATGGCGAATGGACTGCTGAGGACTGGGGCAAAGTCATATTCTCCGATGAAGCCTCTTTCCGATTGTTTGGGGCATCTGGAAAAAGTCTTGTCCGGAGAAGAAAAGGTGAGCGCTACCATCAGTCCTGTGTCATGCCAACAGTAAAGCATCCTGAGACCATTCATGTGTGGGGTTGCTTCTCATCCAAGGGAGTGGGCTCACTCACAATTTTTCCCAAAAACACAGCCATGAATAAAGAATGGTACCAAAACACCCTCCAACAGCAACTTCTTCCAACAATCCAACAACAGTTTGGTGAAGAACAATGCATTTTCCAGCACGATGGAGCCATAAGGCAAAAGTGATAACTAAGTGGCTCGGGGACCAAAACGTTGAAATTTTGGGTCCATGGCCTGGAAACTCCCCAGATCTTAATCCCATTGAGAACTTGTGGTCAATCCTCAAGAGGCGGGTGGACAAACAAAAACCCACTAATTCTGACAAACTCCAAGAAGTGATTATGAAAGAATGGGTTGCTATCAGTCAGGATTTGGCCCAGAAGTTGATTGAGAGCATGCCCAGTCCAATTGCAGAGGTCCTGAAAAAGAAGGGCCAACACTGCAAATACTGACTCTTTGCATAAATGTCATGCAATTGTCGATAAAAGCCTTTGAAACGTATGAAGTGCTTGTAATTATATTTCAGTACATCACAGAAACAACTGAAACAAAGATCTAAAAGCAGTTGAGCAGCAAACTTTGTGAAAACTAATATTTGTGTCATTCTCAAAACTTTTGGCCACGACTGTAGAACCCAACGTCAGAACGACGTCTCTTTCCAACACAACCTAAAAGCAACCAAATATCAACGTCTAATGATGTTACAACTTGACGTTGTATGGACATTACCACTATGACGTCAATCAGACGTTGGATTTTGGTCACCTGACGTCACGACCTAAATCTAACCTAATATTAACGTCTTATGACGTTGTGTGTCTGCTGGGTTGTTTAAGACAAGCCAGCTAAGTCATTTCCGGTCAACTGTAGTGTGCCGTAATAGGAGTGTACTTTGCTTGTTTTCTCTACATAATCCATTCACAATTGAAGAAAAGTGTTGTTTATCTAAGGGGACCAAACATCCATGTATACCGTTTCAAGAATGACAAATGCGTGTTTAAAAAAAGGCAAGTAAAACGGCTAAATATGAGTGAGTCATTGCTATGATTGACAGTAAGAACCGGACCAAACATCTGATAATCTGATGTAAAAAAAAAAAAAAAAAAAAACTACAGCAGTAACAAGTTAAATATAGGCTAATTAATAGCGTTTACAGTTCAAGATAAAGCTTAAAAGATGTAGTTATTAAGTTATATAAAATATTTTAAATTCATATTGAGTGCATTATTTATTTCTTATACCATTCTGCCCTCCAAAGGCAAAGCGCAGTAACCACACATTTGGTCAAAATTGAGTTAAGGCATAAAATGGACTTTGTGACAATGGTTTTGTCTTGTGGCAAAGTCTCCTGGTTCAATCTCGTCCCGTTTCAGAGAAACGAGAGCGTCAACATGTTTGACTAGCTGGCGTAAAACTTTAAAGGCATTTTGCTTAGTTTCATTGTTGGCGTACTTACTGCACTTTGCCTTTGGAGCGCAGCATTAATATTTAACTTAAATTTAATTTGTGGTGAACTATATAAAAGTATTTAAATAATTCACCCTTATAGGGTGTTTGTGTCTGAGCTTAATGACTTTCTGCACTTGCTATGCTATATACTTCAGTGCGGTAAAAGTACTACAATTTATTCTACTAGTCATTTTGTAATAAATCGAAAAGCAAGATGTCTTAAACGAGGGAGTTGAAATGGCAGCCAATGATTGATCCGCTGCTGCCATCTTCTGGTTATATGAGTCATTTCATGTCATTTTCATCTTAAAAAGACGTTTTCCGTAAAAAAAAAAAAAAAAAATCATGTCTACTTTATGAATGAAAAGTAAATCTTTGAAGTGAGTTTTATTTCACAGCTGTAGAGTTGAAAAATAATAAAGGCTTTAAAATATTACAAGATTTTAAAAACACGTTCGTGACTTTGAAGGCAAGATACTGATTATCAAGAATACGATTAAGATGTCCTTGAAGACAAGTATCGCCTACCTTAGCCTAAACATGTTATGATAGTGTTTATCTGTCAGCATTTAAATGTCCAACTATGCAGGTCTCCTGGGATTACCAGACTCCACATTTAAATGATATATTGTTAAATAATATGAAACTAAATGTTCATGCCGCTATCATTATTTACGATGTTGCAATTATTATTTTTCTCAGTTTCTGATAAGAACGAGGCAGTAGAGGAGTCTCAAAAGTGTCCACCTATATATATATATATAGCACATATAAAATGAGCTTCAGCTGATGTTTACAAGCTCCTTGTGATTATGCAGATTTTAGGTAATATAATCTATTACTTTTAGATTACTTTTAACTCATTTATCACATTTATTTAAATAGGACTATCTTGTACGATAATGATGTAAAAATGCAGAGAGTTAGATGAAAGTGCATTAAACAATATATTACATCAGGGTTTCCCAAACTAGGGTTCGTAAAGGAACTGCAAGGGGGTTGTGTGTTTATTGAAAACCTAAAAATTAATAAATCATTCTAAAACAAAGTCCCTTAGTCTGTGTTTTTAAAATAACAGCTAAAATAAAACACTTTTATTTTTTATTCACCTGCAATGCCATGTGACCATTAATCAACATCAAAGAAACGTAATTATTGAAATATTTATTTTAAAATCTCAGAGAGGAAGAGAAGATGAATAATTTATTACTATTGTGTGAATACTATGTAATTATGTAATCCATAAAAAAGTAACTGTAGTCTGATTACGATTATTTTAAATCAGGAACTTAATTTGTAGCAAAAACACATTTTAAATGGATTCCTCAAAAAAAAGTTATTTAACTCTAATCTATTACAGTTACTGAGAAATATATGTAATTAAATGCAAAACTACACATGCAAAATGCAAAATGACTAAATGTAAAAGTAATTAAATTACAGTTTCTTATGAAAATGTTAACAATATTTTTACTCAGATTTGATTGATTTGCTTCCAAATTTGCATTGACTGCTTTAAAATATAAGACAACAATGTTTTAGGTGTTTAGAACACAGAAGAGCACACTTGTTTTTTTTTTTTTGTTTTTTTTTTTTTGATACCTGCTTTATTTCCTATTTGGGTTTTTCTGATTTTGTGGTGGCTGTGCTTTAAAATGAAACTATTATAATCTTAATAATCAGTGTTGAGTACTACTGTAAGGTTAACCCTGCCTGCTTTAAATGTAATTAGTTACATTACTATGATAAAGTAATTGAAATAGTTACATTACTTTTTGATTCGATTTTAAATAGGGCAACTTGCGGTCTGTGACCTATTACATTGCCAAAGTGACCTTTCTAACACTGATTAAATGTAACTGCTTTAATGTAGCTGCCAGCAACCTAAACCTGAAGCACTACTTTTTAGCACAATGGTAACCTCAAAAACGTCAGCATAACAGAAATGCTTTTAAATGTCAAGCATAGCAGCATTAAACACTTAACAGGTCTTTGCCTTTACTAAAAACACTTTGTCTCAACATTTATTCTCCAGTCCTATGCGAAGCATGCTGGATGATTGAAAAATGTCATATTTAATTAATACAGCTTATTATATAAAAACAAAAAGTTTTCAGTTTAAATGATAGACAATATGGACAATATTTGCAGCTAAATGTTTAATTCAATTAGTAAATTCATTTTAAACTCAAAACCATCTGTGTGGTAACAAGTGTTACAACTTTATTGGATAACAAATGAGAACTAGAACCTACGTAATTTCCCCCCTTTTTATGATTTGTTTTGTTTTTTTCTAGATGTCAGAAGCTGTCGAGTCGTTGAAGACGGACAACAAAGTACGGACTGTAATTTTATGCAGTATGGTTCCTGGAATATTCTGTGCAGGTATTTAGCAACTAATAAATTTAGTATTATTATAATATTATATCCCCATTTATTGATTAAAAGCTCTCCTGTCCCAATGTTGAGAGAAATTGTGAGATGTTACTTTGTTACTTTTAGATCTCACTCACTAAAAAAAAACAGATCCAGTATTCCTCAAATGAATAAAAACTGTGAAATTCAACGCAAACCTGCAATAATTAACTATGTTAAATAATATAAATATCATTTATGTATTTAATCCTATTTTATTAACCGTTGTCTTTGCTGCCGACCTTCGATGATCCAATTCATCCATACTAATAAGCAAAAATTACTCAAGAGAATCTAACATTTGTTTTCCTTTTTTTATTGCTGAAAAGTTGACATTTTTTCTTCTGCGGTCTACTGTACAGATCTGAGTTTACTTTTCTCTAAGGCTTTTGGTGTTAAAAGGCTTTTACATTTGCCAAAAAGTAACGTAACGCATTACTTTCCATAAAAAGCAACTAAGTGACGTAATTGCTTACTTTTTTAGGGAGTAACTCAATATTGTAATGCATTACTTTTAAAAGTAACTTTCTCCCAACACTGATATTAACAGACCAATTTGCATTATCAAGCCGCAAAACAAGCTGTTTTGTACAGCTAAAAATAGCTGGACACGAATGAGAAAAATAAGGTGGATACAAATGTAAATGTGAGACAGCAAAAAATAGCAGTACACATTAAGTTTCATCTGCTGCATGCAAAAAGTTTGGTTTTGACTTGAATTGAGTTCATAGCAAAAAGACATTTGAACACATCTTAAAATCATTTTTTAATGTTCCAGTGAAATATGCACAACATAGTACAGCAGCTTTAAACCATGCTTATTTATTAAACAAGTAAATGGGATAATGGTAAATACATTTTTTTACTATATAAATGTTACATTTTCCAGCATGTGTCCATAGCCAGTGAGTCACCAGATCATCTCATTAAAACTGATCAGTTGTTTCCATTTGTTTGACATGCTTTGTCATTAAATGAAAATCATACAAACGCATTTCTACATTGCAGTGGTGTATAAAGTACCTGAAAGCCATACTTAAGTAAACGTACAGATATCTTAGCAGAAAATGACTTTGGTAGAAGTTAAAGTCACCATTTAGAATATTACTTGAGTAAAAGTCTTAAAGTGTGTGATATATTTATTGTACTTAAGTACAAAAAGTATTTTTTTTAATCTGAAATGTACATAAGTGTTAAAGTACACGTAAAAGCTATTTTTATTTTCGCAATTGCGAGTTTAAATCATCCATTTCTGAAAAAAAAAAAATCTGATAATAAGTTTGAACTGCAATTCTAACATTATTTCTCACAATTGCGAGTTTATATCATCAATTTCTAAGAAAAAAAAAATTGAATTTAGTTTGTATCATGCAATTCTGGGGGAAAAAAAGCCAGAATTACCTGAAAAGAAGTCAGAATTTTATTTTCAGAGTTTTATAAACTTTGTGTTTGCTCACAAAAACTTTTGTGATGGAAAGAAAGAGGTGAAAGAAAAACTAAATGTCAATGCAAAATAAAACGAACGCAATACTTTTGTGAGATTTTTTTTATACAGTTTTGCAAAATTAAGAAAAAAAAACAGTTTACATCTCGCAATTATGACTGAGACCCTGACTTCTGACTATTTTCTGACTATTCTGGGAAATGTATCGGAGTAAAAGTAAAAGTAGGCTGAAAAATAACTCAAGTAAAGTACAGATACTCCTAAAAAATACTTAAGTATTACTTTGCTACATAACACCACTGCTACATTGTAGTCAGTTCAAAATCCAAGTAAACTTGGCTTTAAAATTTGACAAGCGTACCAGTGTACAGATCAATGGCTATGTGGTTTCTGTTTGATTATTTTCAGTTTGTTTTCAGTGTTTTTCAAAAGAGCAAAAACTTTGCATTTTCGCATGTTTGTCTGAACAGGTGCAGACTTGAAAGAAAGAGCAAAGATGCAGCAGAGTGAAGTAGGACCATTTGTTACTAAAGCGAGAACGCTAATAACAGAACTTGGTAAGTCAAACTATTCCTAAAATGTGACCCTGGACCACAAAACCAGTCATAAGGTTCAATATTTATACGTTTATAAATCTGAAGTATGTTATAAATTATCATCTGAAAGCTGAATAATATGGATGCACTGAATGTTCAGCAACCGAAATTACTCAGACGAAATTTGGCAAAAAAAGCTGTTTAGTGTCACATCGCATGTCTTCCATGAGAAGAGAAAGGGCTGGTTACTGTATGTTGACTGAAATCACCAAATGGCCTTAAACCATTAGTAAATAAACTACTGATCGTTATGTTGTCTAATACATGCACCAATTGTATTTATTCTGACAGCGCTGCATGAGCTCCTTAGCCAGGGTTCAACGTCCAAAGCGCGAGGAAAATCTGTGATGAGAATCATTCATAAATCTGCTGCTGTCAGCAAAAACTAGTACTGAGGTCTTCTTGCGGGTTTCTGCCAAAATAAGTCAACATTCATAAATGTTAGTATTGTAATTTTACTGTTGTTCTGTGAAATAAAATAAAGGCAAAAATAATAACAATCATTACAAGAGCTCTATTAATACATTTATTATAACATTCTCCTTTGCTCAGCAAGGCTGCATTTATTTGTACATTAAAAACACATGCCTGATTCAAGAAGGGGTCTCAAAAATGGCCAAAGAATATTATTTTACTAACTTATTCATTTTAAGTTAAATTGTGCTTTGTTAGTGTGCTATAATGTCTACTAGAATGTTAAAAATGCTCAGTGTTGACTAAATATTATTAAATTGTTGTTCTGTAATTGATTTTTTTTTTTTTTTTGGAAAGCAAGACAAAACTGTAAAAAGCACATTTTGGCTATTTAATTTATGCAATTGTGAAAAAAAATGGACAAAATACATTTTGGAAACACACGAAAAAACCGTAGTCGGTCTTCGGCCCAGTATTTCATTTTATTCTGCTTCAGCTTCGGCCAAGAATTTTCATTTCGTTGCATCCCTACTGAATAAATAAGCTTTCCATTGATGTATGGTTTGTTAGGATAGGACAATATTTGATTGAGGTACAGCTATTTGAAAATCTGGAATCTGAGGGTGCAAAAAAGTCAAAACATTGAGAAAATCTACATCAAAGTTGTCCAGATTAAGTTCTTAGCCATGCAAATTTTCTTATCAAAAATTAAGTTTGATTTATGGTAGGAAATGGACAAAATGTCTTCATGGAACATGATTTTTACTTAATCCTAATGATTTTGACAAAAAAAAGATGGATATTTTTGACCCATGATATGTATTTTTTGCCAATTGCTACAAATATACCTGTGCTACTGGTTTTGTGGTTTCCAGGTATGTAACCAAACAGCAAATATTGTTATGCTAACACCTTGAGAGAATTTAATACACAGTCAAAATTTGCTCAGGGTCACTGTGTAATTGTAAAATGTAAATGTCACTTGCAGAGATGGATGATGTAGTTTACATCTTATTACCTATCATTACTTGGTATTACAGCTCCATTATTTCAGCCAGTGGAAACCCTGCTTTCTAGATATAAACTCAGCCATTAAAAAACAAACAAACACATGTGGATGCATGAGAAGTGTGCAGTTCATTTATTTATTCAAATGTTTTTAGGTACTCTTCCTATGCCAACGATTGCAGCCATTGATGGGGCGGCTCTTGGAGGAGGTCTTGAAATGGCTCTTGCTTGTGACATCCGAGTGGCAGGTAGAACGTGGTTCATCTCATGCATTTATAGGAATAATTTTAATCAAAGCCACTCGTTTCCACTGGAAATCCATGTCAACCCAAAATCATTTAATGGTTTGAGTCCACTCAATGAAGTTTCTCTTTATGTTTGAGTGTCTCTTAAGTGGATTAGCATTTCTTCATTACGCTGTCAGATAACAGATGGCTTCGTTCATGCGTTCTCCTCTGACAGCCAGATTTAGATTTGGGAAATCTGTTCATGATGCTATAACAGGTCTCCTGCACTTCTTAGAATGCATTTTCACACCATATGTTTTCACACAAGCCGAGTTTTTTTCAAATGTGGATATTTTAGGTCTATATTCAGTGTAATTGCACAGTGACTCAAAGTTGCTTTAAAAAAATTAAAATGTAGAAATAAACTGGCTTGCCTTTGATTATTTTGACTGGTGTGAAAACAAAATATAACAGTTCATATTTAATGCGCAGAAGAAAAATCTTGTTTGTGAAGTTTGCAAAATGTTTAATGCATGTGGAAGGTGCTTATCAGTTTATTTATCAGTATGTTCTGTTGTTGTTGTTCAGTCTTACATGAAAATATCTAATTATCACCAAAGTGTTAATTATTTATAAATAAAAGGTCTTTTAATTGGAGCAAAGTTGAGTATTTGTATTCGGCTGTTTATTACATAGTATGCCTGATTATTTTATCGCTGTTGGCTTGATTTAAAATGTGTGATTTCTAAAGGATTTCACATTTTTCAGGGTGTTTTGAGATTTATCTATTTGAAAACAAATAGGCTTACTGATTCTCCACACTTTGACCTATTTTACAGCCAGCTCTGCTAAGATGGGACTAGTTGAGACTAAATTAGCCATCATCCCAGGCGCAGGTAAGTGCATCTGTCTGTATTTGTACATTACTTCTGAAATCTTCTGAAAGTGAAGAATTGTGTGATTTAATGGTCTTCTAAATTGTTTTGGCACTGGTTGAAAACCAAAAGAGATATGCAAATGCAAAACAGCCGCAAAACTAAGTGTGAGTGTTATGATCTTAATGCAAATTATTAAATTCAGATTCACTTGAATGTAGATTCTCAGTGCAACACTGCAAAAAAAATACTTTTCTTAGATTTTTTTTTGTCTTGTTTCCAGCTAAATATTTAAAAATTCTTAAAACAAGAAGGATTTTCTAGACAAGGAAAAAATATTGTCTTGTTTTCAGTAAAAACAAGTCAAAATTAAGAGTTTTTGCTTAGAACAAGCAAAATAATCTGCCAATGGGTTATAAAAAAATCTTGTTTCAAGCAGAAAGCTAGATTATTTTGCTTACCCTTTAGCAGATTATTTTGCTTGTTTCAAGCCAAAAACTTACTTAATTTTAACTTCTTTTTTTTTTTTTTACAAGACAATATCCTTCTTGATTTAAGAATGTTTAGATATTTTGGCTGGAAACAAGACAAAAAATCGAAGAAAAGCATTTTTTGCAGTGAGTTGTCCATGTAGACGAGTCATTTAGGCATTCAAATAAATTTATTTTTTTGGTAAAGTTTAATTGGGAACTTTTTGCACCCCTTTTTATTGAATCAGGATGTAATGTGCATATTGTTAAAGACCTACTTTGGAGCACATCTCGTAATAACAAACTGGGCCAAGTATTTCCAACAGATTTTCCAGGAAAGGGAAAGCAGAACACAATAAAATGATTATTCAAAGGCACGTTTTCTTCAAAAATCCAATGCATGATTTCTTGGAGTTGCTATTTTGTTTTAAAAATAGCTTTGTGTCTAAAGTTAGAATAGCAGCAGAACAGTAAAAATGTCCAGTGTGCTTGTAAGTGATTTTCACAGATTTGTTTGCAGTACACTCTTAAAAATAAAGGTGGTTTAAAAGGTTTTTCACAGCAATGCCAAAGAAGAACCATTTTTGGTTCCACAAAGAACCATTAAGTCAAAGGTTCTTTAAAGAACCATCTCTTTCCTACCTTTTTATAATCTGAAGATGTCAAAGGTTCTTTATTGAACCATTTAGACAAAAAAAGGTTATTCTATGGTATCGTGAAGCACCTTTATTTTTAAGAATGTAGGGCAAGTTTTGTAACACAAATTCAACAGTATGTTATAATTATATACTATTTAAAACTCTAGACAAAGAATGTGGATGATTTGTGGTTGTCTTAGTGAAACATCTCCATTAATGTGACAAACCACACCTCTGGTTACACCTGTTTGCACTTGCGAAGAACTGACTTCATTTATTCACTGAATTTTTTGAGAGAAGGTTGTTTGCAGATGTCATTGCATTAGATAACAAAATCAAACCAAATGCACCACTGTTGTGAGGCTCATAAGACTATTCTGCACCAGAGATTTGTTGTGGTTAAGGTTTGTTGGATGAAGGCAAAACCAGTGGTGTGTTTTCCAGTTCCCTATCATGTGGTTGAGTTGGAAGGTATCTGGGTTTCAGTATATAATGTCAGTCCAGGCAGCAGTGAGGTTATCACTCAAGGCTTGACTTGCAGCCAGTGGTTTTCTGTTTTCAGGATGAAAATAGGTCACCAGAGCTTTGGCGTCCACCCAAACAGTCAGAGCTTTATTCAGCAGGCTGAGAGACCCTGGAAAAAACAGCAGTGAAGACGTCAGCACAAGACATTTGATTCGGTGTTGTGCTATTTTGTGCCCTTGAGCCAATTTGTTTGACTTGTTATCTGAAGATATGAACGTCGCATATGTGGATCTTTGTGGACATCTGTTTCTGCACTTTATAAATCCAACTCTTTAAAAATCCAGCAAGGCCAATATCCATTGAATAAACCTGAAAAACTTTTTTTACTGGAGCACAGGATTAGACAACTTATTAACAGTGGCCAAAAACAGGGTTCATATAAGGTGCTCAGAGTACTTGAATTTGACTTTTGAAACTTAGAGCCTGAAAAAAAATTGCAATATTCCTGAAGAGGTACTTGAAAAGAGCTTGAATTATTAAAAGAAAATAGATCAGAACTACGAAGCAGGTTTGCAAATTATTTGATTTAGATCGGAACTTTGCATATTGAGAATCCTTTGATTTAGATCAGAACTTCAGAGCAGGTTTGCTACTGATTTGATTTTGATCAGTACTTCACATATCACAAATACTTTGATTTAGATCAGAACTTAGGAGCGGGTTTACAGATAATTTTACTTAGATTGGAACTATGTCTATCTCAAATCATTTGATTTAGATCAGAACATCGGCGCAGGTTTGCAAATAATTAGATTTTGATCGGAGCTTTGCATATTGTGAATCATTTGATTTAGATCAGAACTTCAGGTCAGGTTTGCTACTGATTTGATTTTGATTGGAACTTCACATATCACAAATGCTTCGATTTCGATCAGAACTTAGGAGCGAGTTTGCAAATTAGTTGATTTTGATCGGAACTTTGTGTATCGTGAATCAGATTGGGACTTCGGAGCAGGTTTGCAAATTATTTGATTTTGATCGGAACTTTGTGCATCGTGAATCAAATTGGGACTTCGGAGCAGGTTTGCAAATTATTTGATTTCGATCAGAACTTAGGAGCGAGTTTGCAAATTATTTGATTTTGATCGGAACTTTGTGTATCGTGAATCAGATTGGGACTTCGGAGCAGGTTTGCAAATTAGTTGATTTTGATCGGAACTTTGTGTATCGTGAATCAGATTGGGACTTCGGAGCAGGTTTGCAAATTATTTGATTTTGATCGGAACTTTGTGTATCGTGAATCAGATTGGGACTTCGGAGCAGGTTTGCAAATTAT
Organism: Garra rufa; assembly: GCF_049309525.1. Classification (NCBI taxonomy): domain Eukaryota; kingdom Metazoa; phylum Chordata; class Actinopteri; order Cypriniformes; family Cyprinidae; genus Garra; species Garra rufa. Next base: position 31,571,735 of record NC_133383.1, read on the forward strand.
TTGATTTTGATCGGAACTTTGTGTATCGTGAATCAAATTGGGACTTCGGAGCAGGTTTGCAAATTATTTGATTTTGATCGGAACTTTGTGTATCGTGAATCAGATTGGGACTTCGGAGCAGGTTTGCAAATTATTTGATTTTGATCGGAACTTTGTGTATCGTGAATCAGATTGGGACTTCGGAGCAGGTTTGCAAATTAGTTGATTTTGATCGGAACTTTGTGTATCGTGAATCAAATTGGGACTTCGGAGCAGGTTTGCAAATTATTTGATTTTGATCGGAACTTTGTGTATCGTGAATCAGATTGGGACTTCGGAGCAGGTTTGCAAATTATTTGATTTTGATCGGAACTTTGTGTATCGTGAATCAGATTGGGACTTCGGAGCAGGTTTGCAAATTAGTTGATTTTGATCGGAACTTTGTGTATCGTGAATCAGATTGGGACTTCGGAGCAGGTTTGCAAATTATTTGATTTTGATCGGAACTTTGTGTATCGTGAATCAGATTGGGACTTCGGAGCAGGTTTGCAAATTAGTTGATTTTGATCGGAACTTTGTGTATCGTGAATCAGATTGGGACTTCGGAGCAGGTTTGCAAATTATTTGATTTTGATCGGAACTTTGTGTATCGTGAATCAGATTGGGACTTCGGAGCAGGTTTGCAAATTATTTGATTTTGATCGGAACTTTGTGTATCGTGAATCAGATTGGGACTTCGGAGCAGGTTTGCAAATTATTTGATTTTGATCGGAACTTTGTGTATCGTGAATCAGATTGGGACTTCGGAGCAGGTTTGCAAATTAGTTGATTTTGATCGGAACTTTGCATATTGTGAATCACTTGATTTAGATCAGAACTTCAGACCAGGTTTGTTACTGATTTGATTTTCATCAGTACTTCACAAATGCTTCAATTTAGATCAGAACTTAGGAGCGGGTTTGCAAATTATTTTACTTGGATCGGAACTATGTGTATCTCAAATCATTTGATTTAGATCAGAACTTCGAAGCGGGTTTGCAAATAATTAGATTTAGATCGGAGCTTTGCGTATTGTGAATCATTTGATTTAGATCAGAACTTTGGAGCTCGTTTGCAACTGATTTGATTTTGATCAGTACTTCACATATCACAAATGCTTCGATTTCGATCAGAACTTAGGAGCGGGTTTGCAAAAATGGTAACACTTTAGAATAGGTAACACTTATTCACTATTAACTACAACTTATAAGCATGCATATCGCTAGAATATTGTGTCACGTTTGGGAGAAGGAAGGGGTCTGGGTCCAGATGCAGGTAGAGAATATTTATTAAATAAACACAAATAAACAAACGAAACAAAAGGCCAACACGGCACACCAAAACACAAACAAGGCAAGATCAGGAACATAAACTTCAGGAACAAGAATCACGAAAAACAAATCACACAGAAGACAATGCAGCCAGAATGAGCAGTGAGACATGAGCAGCTTTAAAGTCCGTATAATTGTGAACAGGTGTGAGTTGAGACGAGTGTAACGATCACAAGACAGGTGTAGGTAGATGAGTGCTAACGATCACAGACAGGTGTATACAATCAGGGAAGTGCAGTGCAAAGGAAAGGGGAAACAGCGACCTCAGGTGGCTGAGGGAAACCCCACAGCCCAGATCATGACATATTGTCCATTTATTAGTACTAATTAAGCAAATATTAATGCCTTATTCTACATCCCTAATCCTACCCAATACCTAAACCTAACAACTACCTTACTAACTATTAATAAGCAGTGAATTAGGAATTTATTGAGGGAAAAGTCGTAGTTAATGGTGAATAAGTGTTACCTATTCTAAAGTGTTAACGCAAAATTTTTTGATTTTGATCAGAACTTTGTGTATCGTGATTCTGATTGGGACTTTATAGCTGGTTTGCAAATCATTTGATTTAGATCGGAACTTCGGAGCGGGTTTGCAACTGATTTGATTTTGATCAGTACTTCACATATCACAAATGCTTTAATTTAGATCAGAACTTAGGAGCGGGCTTGCAAATGATTGGATTTAGATCAGAACTTTGTGTATCGCAAATCATTTGATTTAGATCAGAACTTCAGAGCGGGTTTGCAAATAATTAGATTTAGATCGGAACTTTGCGTATTGTGAATCATTTGATTTAGATCAGAACTTCAGAGCAGGTTTGCTACTGATTTGATTTAGATTGGAACTTTGCATATCACAAATGATTGGATTTAGATCAGAACTTAGGAGCGGGTTTGCAAAAATTTTTGATTTAGATTGGAACTTTGTGTATCGTGAATCTGATTGGGACTTCGGAGCTGGTTTGCAAATCATTTGATTTAGATCAGAACTTCGGAGCGGGTTTGCAACTGATTTGATTTTGATCAGTACTTCACATATCACAAATGCTTTAATTTAGATCAGAACTTAGGAGCGGGTTTGCAAATGATTGGATTTAGATCAGAACTTAGGAGCGGGTTTGCAAATTATTTGATTTAGATTGGAACTTCGCATTTCGCAAATGCTTCGATTTAGATCAGAACTTTGGAGCTGGTTTGCAACTGATTTGATTTTGATCAGTACTTCACATATCACAAATGCTTTAATTTAGATCAGAACTTATAGGAGCGGGTTTGCAAATTATTTGATTTAGATTGGAAACTTTGTGTATCGCCAATCATTTGATTTAGATCAGAACTTCAGAGCGGGTTTGCAAATAATTAGATTTAGATCGGAACTTTGCGTATTGTGAATCATTTGATTTAGATCAGAACTTTGGAGCTGGTTTGCAACTGATTTGATTTTGATTGGAACTTTGCATATCACAAATGCTTCGATTTAGATCATAACTTCGCGTATTGCCAATCATTTGATTTAGATCAGAACTTTAGAGCAGGTTTGCTACTGATTTGATTTTGATCAGTACTTCACAAATCACAAATGCTTCGATTTAGATCAGAACTTTGTGTATCGCAAATCATTTGATTTAGATCAGAACTTCAGAGCAGGTTTGCTACTGATTTGATTTTGATCAGTAATTCACATCACAAATGCTTCAATTTAGATCAGAACTTTGTGTATCGCAAATCATTTGATTTGGATCAGAACTTCAGAGCGGGTTTGCAAATAATTAGATTTAGATCGGAACTTTGCGTATTGTGAATCATTTGATTTAGATCAGAACTTTGGAGCTGGTTTGCAACTGATTTTTAGATTGGAACTTTGCATATCACAAATGCTTCGATTTAGATCAGAACTTCACGTATTGCCAATCATTTGATTTAGATCAGAACTTTAGAGCAGGTTTGCTACTGATTTGATTTTGATCAGTACTTCACATATCACAAATGCTTCGATTTAGATCAGAACTTAGGAGCGGGCTTGCAAATGATTGGATTTAGATCAGAACTTTGTGTATCGCAAATCATTTGATTTAGATCAGAACTTCAGAGCGTGTTTGCAACTGATTTGATTTTGATCAGTAATTCACATATCACAAATGCTTCGATTTAGATCAGAACTTTGTGTATCGCAAATCATTTGATTTAGATCAGAACTTCAGAGCGGGTTTGCAAATAATTAGATTTAGATCGGAACTTTGCGTATTGTGAATCATTTGATTTAGATCAGAACTTCAGAGCAGGTTTGCTACTGATTTGATTTAGATTGGAACTTTGCATATCACAAATGATTGGATTTAGATCAGAACTTAGGAGCGGGTTTGCAAAAAATTTTGATTTAGATTGGAACTTTGTGTATCGTGAATCTGATTGGGACTTCGGAGCTGGTTTGCAAATCATTTGATTTAGATCAGAACTTCGGAGCGGGTTTGCAACTGATTTGATTTTGATCAGTACTTCACAAATCACAAATGCTTTAATTTAGATCAGAACTTAGGAGCGGGTTTGCAAATTATTTGATTTAGATTGGAACTTCGCATTTCGCAAATGCTTCGATTTAGATCAGAACTTTGTGTATCGCAAATCATTTGATTTAGATCAGAACTTCAGAGCGTGTTTGCAACTGATTTGAGTTTGATCAGTAATTCACATCACAAATGCTTCGATTTAGATCAGAACTTCGTGTATCGCAAATCATTTGATTTAGATCAGAACTTCGGAGCGGGTTTGCAACTGATTTGATTTAGATTGGAACTTTCTGTATCGTGAATCAGATTGGGACTTCGGAGCATGTTTGCAAAAAACCAACTTTCAATCTGCCTCTAAAAATAATGCTTGTGAGGCATATGGACTAAGTTTATGGTTCGTTTATTGTGTTTTGTAAATGTGTATATAAGGTTTGAAGCTGTAGTTACTACTGCATATCATTGTATGGAAAAAAAGCCCATTGAGTACATGATGACAAACTTGATTTCTGGTTGAATTACTTCAGGCCTGCAGTGGTTTCCCTCTGCTTTATTGAGTCAGGCTGTGTTCCTTTTAGCACTCTGTTGATAATGGATAATGCTCATTTGCTACGCAAAAGATAATTATTTAATTGACTCCCTGATTACCAAAGAGTGCTTGATTGGTAGCGTTTGGAAAATTACAAGCCTGCTGAGGATATTGCCGTTTTCCACATGAAGTATCGAGTAGTCTTTGATAAATCAACATTTCCAGTTGGCGGTATTGAATTAAGAGTATATGGACGTGTAGCCTGTGGCTGACTTAATCATGCCAGCCTCTTCAGCACATGAAGCTCATTTCCAATGACTTGACACATAGTGGAGTCAGAATAGCAAGGAATATTCACACTCTGGACTGACAAATCACATGGCCACATGCCTTCAGCACACATCAATATGCCAATGGGGAAGGGCAGGGGTGACCAGAGTTTGGGCGTTCCTTTGAGATTTTGTAGGTCATAACAAACATTAACTGCTCTGAAAGCTTTGCAGAGCCTTAGAGTTTACATTCATCAGGAAGTTTACTTGCAACAATAGAAATACTTATACCAATGGTGGTCAGTGCACAAACTGTTTCTTTACATGAGATCAACTAGGCAACAAGAATGAGTTTGAAGAATGGTGGTAACCAATCAGTTTTAATGACCATTGACTTCCATTTGCATAGACTAATAAAAAGCAAGAAGCACTCAGAGCTCTCTTTCTAACAGGCTGTTGTCTTCCCTGATGATGCATTTAGTCTGCTAAAGTATAAAAAGACAAAAGGTATGTGCTTTTGGCGTAAAGTACCATTCAAATCTTCTATGAGAAGAAAGCTGCCTTCCAGTTCAAGAGGCATTGGTCACCAAAGAAGCAGAGAAAGCCAGTCATGAGGAACCAATGGGAACATTATTCAAAATGATGAAGATCCGAAGTGACCTTCCACTTGAGACTCAAGAGGATATAGTTACCTTCACTGCTTGACTTCACAAAGTGAAATATGAATTCTGGGTTATGTAGGGAATCATCTAGTACTGTATTTATGTTGACTGTTCAAAGATTTATGAATGGAAATGAAGTTGTAGGGCTATAATTGTATCTGTGCACTTTGCATCACAAGTACCAGGTGGGCTACTGAGCAATCTTACTATGTCAGAAATATTAAATACTATGGTATACTATTAAAAATGTAGGCTTTAAGAGAGAATGTGGATGCTTTGTGGTTGTCTTAATAGAACCTATTCATTAATGTGATGAACCACACCTCTGGTTACACCTGTTTGAACTTCTGGGGAACTGGCTTAATTTTTTTTCACATAATTTTTTTGCAGACGTCACTGCATTAGATAACAAAATCCAAATACATGTGGGGCCACTGTAGCTTATAAGATTTATGACTATTCTGCAACAGACAGATTTGTTGTGGTTAAGGTTTGTTTGATGAAGACACAACCAGTGGCGTGTTTTCCAGTTCCGTATCTAGATACATGTGGTTGAGTTGGAAGGTATCTGGGTTTCTACCAAGCAAGCTTACTATGTCAGAAAAGCAATATTGAGCTGCAAATGGTAAAAAATATATGGTAAAATCAATTTGAGGTCAAAATATGACAAAAATAAGTCTTTATTAATCAGTAATTTGGCCCCATAATCATAATTTATGTGAAAGAGATCCAATGTAGGTTAAAACGCACATTTCAGGTGAGCCTATTGAATTTGTAAGATGGATTATTTTGCTTCTCCGTACATTTGCATGTGCAATTTGCAGTTTGCAGTCAACACTGCACTGCACAACAGTGGTTACTTTGCAGATGAATATATGGTAGTTGTGTGGTTTCATAATGAATTGTCACCTCTGCTACTCTCATAGAAATTAAATCGAAACTAAAAAAAATTAAAATAATTGAACCAATTTGAATCACCATATAATGACTTTTCTAGCCCATGGTTTAAAAGCATATTTGTATAAGCTGATTTAGTAGAGCAACACTCAACACATGTCTATGAAAGCTTTTGATTGGGTGATGGATGAATGGATATTAATGATTTTATAGATGCATTACAATTCAAAATGTTTTGAACAGTAAGATTTTTAAGAAATCAATTTTTAAGAAATCAGTTCTGCTCATTCGAAGTACAACCGAAACAGCAAAATTCTGAAATATTTTACTATTTAAAACAACTGTTTTCTATTTGAATATATTTTAAAATGTAATTTATTCCTGTGATTTAAAAGCTGAATTTTCAGCATCATTACTCCAGTCTTCAGTGTCACATGATCCTTCAGAAATCATTCTAATATGCTGATTTGCTGCTCAAGACACATTTATTATTTTTATTATTATTATCATTATCAATATTTAAAACATTTGAGTTATTTTTGTTTATTTTTTATTCTTTGATGAATAGAAAGATCCAAAGATCAGCATTTATCTGAAATAAAAAGCTTTTGTAACATTATATGCTATATCATTCAAAAGCTTGGAGTCAATATAATTTTTCTGGGAGAGAAATAATAGAAATTAATACTTTTATCGTTTATCAAAAGATAATAAAGACATTTATAATGTTAGTTGAAGATTTCTGTTTCTTGTATTCATCAAAGAAACCTGAAAATATTCTCTTAAGCTGTTAGTAACATTGTTTTTTGAGCAGCATATCAGTATATTAGAATGATTTCTGAAGGATCATGTGACACTGAAGGCTGGAGTAATGATGCTGAAAATTCAGATTTGAAATCATAGGAATAAATTACATTTTAAAATATATTCAAATAGAAAACAGTTATTTTAAATAATAAAAATATTTCAGAATTTTACTGTTTTTCCTGTACTTTGGATCAAATAAATACAGGCTTGATGAGCAGAAGAGACTTCTTTAAAAATGTAAAAAAAAAAAAAAAAAAAAAAAGAACTTGTAGTGAAATAGCAGATCAGGTGTTGTCTGCCTTTTTTGTTTAAGTTTCTGTTTGTTTAGCTAAGGTGTTTGAAATACCATGCTGTGCTTTTTAGCTTTTTTAGACTGTGTGCATTGTCTGTTTTAAGTCTAAAACCAGCCTAATTATGCTAGGTTTCCTTAATACCAGTTAATCGGTTGTTGGTGTGAGTCGATTTTAAAAAATGTGTAGTTTTGCACATCCTTACAAGCATTTCTTTTATTTTGCTCAACAAATGTTACCTAGTTACAGTGGAAATTAAAGTGACAGTGTTTCCAAAAATGAAAATTGTCATCATTTACTCACCTTCAAGTTGTTACAAGCCTGCATGAGTTCACTAAAGAACGTATTTATATTTAAAAGTTTGGAGTCAGTATATGATGATTTCTGAAGGATTATGTGACTGAAGTAATGATGCTAAAAAATCAGCTTTAAAATCACAGGAATAAATTACATTTTAAAATATATTCAAATAGAAAACAGTTATTTTAAATAGTAAAAATATTTCAGAATTTTACTGTTTTTCCTGTACTTTGGATCAAATAAATGCAGGCTTGGTGAGCAGAAGAGACGACTTTAAAAAAAATTTAATGGCTAGAGTAATGATACAATGATAAAATCGGAGGAATAAATTACATTTTTAAATATATTCAAATAGGAAAAAAAAATGTAAATAGTAAAAATATTTCAAAATTCAGTTTTTGCTCTACTTTGGACCAAATAAATGGAGAAAGAGAAAGAAGGAACTCATACAGGTTTGAAACAACTTAAAGGTGAGTGAATGATGACAGAATGTTTGTGTTTTCAGACGAACTGTGTCTTTAAGTAGTCCCAGGCCCTGATAAACACATCTTAACAGCCGTAGAGAAATATCTAAAGCTCCTTACTGATTAACTCCACGGTAAATAAAGTCATTCCTTGTAATAAACGTGTATGAGTGAGTTAATGACCGATACACTGACCCACTTCTCAGTACCTCAATATGCTTTGTCCTAGATTCCTTAAGGACTCTTGCACAGGTTTCAGATTAAACCATCTGTTTATCACTGGTCCACACATTATCACTACAAATATGAACTCACGTGGAGGTTAAAACAGGACTCTGAATGAGACACCTCTGAGTGTAGCTCTAATTTGCTTTTTAGACGAAAACAATTCTTTTGAATGTTGATTCACCGACCTTTACACAATTTTATGGCTACACTTTAAAAAAAGTTCCCATTACCTATCAGTAGTTAAAGCATCAACTAACTAATACATCGACTAACAGTTTTATTTTTTAGATGAACTTCCTTGAGGTCATAATTCACAAAATCCATTCACAGCCAGTGTTGGGGATAACGCATTACAAGTAACGCAAGTTACGTAATAATATATTTTTTCCAAGTAACTACTAAAGTAACGCATTACTTTTTAATTGAGAAAATATCTGAGTTACTTTTTCCAAATAATTTGATTAAAAGCTCTCCTGTCCCACTGTTGAGAGAAATTGTGAGTAAGATGTTACTTTAGTTCTAGAATAAATGTGAACATGCATTAATTCATCTCACTCACTAAAAAACAGATTCAGTATTCCTCATAATGAACAAAAACAGTGAAATTCAACACAAACCTGCAATAATTAAATGTTAAGCGATACAAATATCCTTTATGTGTTTAATCCCATTTTATTAAGTAATGTCTTTGCTGCCGACGTTCGATGATCCAATTCATCCATACTAATAAGCAAAAATGCAGTCGGCACCAATAGTTTAGTTACTTTTTTAGGGAGTAACTCAATATTGTAACACATTACTTTCCATAAAAAGCAACTAAGTAACGTAATTAGTTTCTTTTTTAGGGAGTAACTCAATATTGTAATGCATTACTTTCCATAAAAAGCAACTAAGTAATGCAATTTAGTTACTTTTTTAGGGAGTAACTCAATATTGTAACGCATTACTTTCCATAAAAAGCAACTAAGTAACGTAATTAGTTTCTTTTTTAGGGAGTAACTCAATATTGTAATGCATTACTTTCCATTAAAGTAACTAAGTAACTCAATTTGCTACTTTTTTTAGGGAGTAACTCAATATTGTAACGCATTACTTTCCATAAAAAGCAACTAAGTAACGTAATTAGTTTCTTTTTTTAGGGAGTAACTCAATATTGTAACGCATTACTTTCCATAAAAAGCAACTAAGTAATGCAATTTAGTTACTTTTTTAGGGAGTAACTCAATATTGTAATGCATTACTTTCCATAAAAAGCAACTAAGTAACGTAATTAGTTTCTTTTTTAGGGAGTAACTCAATATTGTAATGCATTACTTTCCATAAAAAGCAACTAAGTAACGTAATTAGTTTCTTTTTTAGGGAGTAACTCAATATTGTAACCCATTACTTTCCATAAAAAGCAACTAAGTAATGTAATTAGTTTCTTTTTTAGGGAGTAACTCAATATTGTAATGCATTACTTTCCATAAAAAGCAACTAAGTAATGTAATTTAGTTACTTTTTTAGGGAGTAACTCAATATTGTAATGCATTACTTTCCATAAAAAGCAACTAAGTAATGCAATTTAGTTACTTTTTTAGGGAGTAACTCAATATTGTAACGCATTACTTTCCATAAAAAGCAACTAAGTAACGTAATTAGTTTCTTTTTTAGGGAGTAACTCAATATTGTAATGCATTACTTTCCATTAAAGTAACTAAGTAACTCAATTTGCTACTTTTTTAGGGAGTAACTCAATATTGTAAGGCATTACTTTCCATAAAAAGCAACTAAGTAATGCAATTTAGTTACTTTTTTAGGGAGTAACTCAATATTGTAACGCATTACTTTCCATAAAAAGCAACTAAGTAATGCAATTTAGTTACTTTTTTAGGGAGTTACTCAATATTGTAACGCATTACTTTCCATAAAAAGCAACTAAGTAACGTAATTAGTTTCTTTTTTAGGGAGTAACTCAATATTGTAACGCATTACTTTCCATAAAAAGCAACTAAGTAACGCAATTAGTTACTTTTTTAGGGATTAACTCAATATTGTAACGCATTACTTTCCATAAAAAGCAACTAAGTAACGCCATTAGTTACTTTTTTAGGGATTAACTCAATATTGTAACGCATTACTTTCCATAAAAAGCAACTAAGTAACGTAATTAGTTACTTTTTTAGGGATTAACTCAATATTGTAACGCATTACTTTCCATAAAAAGCAACTAAGTAACGTAATTAGTTACTTTTTTAGGGATTAACTCAATATTGTAACGCATTACTTTCCATAAAAAGCAACTAAGTAACGCAATTAGTTACTTTTTTAGGGATTAACTCAATATTGTAACGCATTACTTTCCATAAAAAGCAACTAAGTAACGTAATTAGTTACTTTTTTAGGGAATAACTCAATATTGTAACTCATTACTTTCCATAAAAAGCAACTAAGTAACGTAATTAGTTACTTTTTTAGGGAGTAACTCAATATTGTAATGCATTACTTTCCATAAAAAGCAACTAAGTAACGTAATTAGTTTCTTTTTTAGGGAGTAACTCAATATTGTAATGCATTACTTTCCATTAAAGTAACTAAGTAACTCAATTTGCTACTTTTTTAGGGAGTAACTCAATATTGTAACGCATTACTTTCCATAAAAAGCAACTAAGTAACGCAATTGGTTACTTTTTTAGAGAGTAACTCAATATTGTAATGCATTACTTTCCATAAAAAGCAACTAAGTAACGTAATTAGTTACTTTTTTAGGGAGTAACTCAATATTGTAATGCATTACTTTCCATGAAATTAACTAAGTAACTTGATTACCTACTTTTTTTATGGAGTAACTCAGTATTTTTATTGCATTACTTTCCATAAAAGTAACTAAGTAAGTTAATTTGTTACTTTTTTTAGGGAGTAACTCAATATTTTTATTGCATTACTTTCCATAAAAGTAACTAAGTAACTTAATTTGTTACTTTTTTTAGGGAGTAACTCAATATTGTAGTGCATTACTTCTAAAAGTAACTTTCCCCAACACTGTTCGCAGCCATACTTGAAACTATGAAAATAAACCACAACTCAGTGGTTTATTTTCATAGTTCTTCATGCTTCCTTTCCTGTGCTGGGAATGAGTGTGTTACGTGTGAAATGAGGAGGAACAGAAGGTCATCCCCGGCTGGCCTTCTATAACAGGAGAGACATTTGAGATGAGTGTTTTTGTTTGTGAACCACATGACATCACTGACACACCTTTTAAATAGAGCGAAATGTAGTGATACCAGATAAATGGGGTGGAGAGCTACGGTAGATGTTTTGTTTGTGCTTGTTCACGTTTTCTCATGGTGTTGAAAGACACACTTGAATCATATCTTTACCTTTTGAAGTGTTTGTGTTGCACTGCACAATTAAAGTAGTTAAATAAGAATGTGTGCCTACTGTCAGTCAAAATGTACATACTGTGCAGCCACATTTTTTACTTAACTATAGGTTAATATTTGCTTGCAAACATTTGTCCTTGTTCATTAAACACAAGATGAATTAAATGCTGTGTTAACAGCAGTGCTGGGGAAAGTAACTTTTAAAAGTAATGCATTACAACATTGAGTTACTCCCAGGGGCCGGATTCATGAACATCTTAAGAAATAAATTAAGACATTTCTTAAGATAAATTCTAAGAAGTTTGTAAGAATGTTCTTAAGTGCAATTCTTGAAAAATACATTTTTTTTTCTTAAGAAGAAAATGATACATCTGAGTGAGTACATGCACTGTAAAAAGTTTTCACCAGTTTCAACTTAAGTTTAGCAGCTGCCTTAAGATTTTAAGTTAAATCAACTTAAGTCATTCAAACTCACAAGTTATATCAACTCATTTTTATTGTAATAAGTTAAATGACTTGTAGTTTTAAGCTGATTTAACTTAAAAACTTAAGGCAGCTGCTGAACTTAGGTTTTTAAGTTGAACCTGGTGAAAACTTTTTACAGTGTGGCTGAGGACGCATTCATGAACTCGCACTTCAGGAATTGTCTTTTTTTTTTGCGTTTTCTGCAGATTATCCTAATAAGCACTCACAGCACGACCTTGACTGGCCCTCAGCTTCACGTTTTTAATACACCGTGTTTTTGATCAGTTACTTTTAAATGGACTGTTTTAAGCTTCGGCAATCTGTTTTGTTCATTTTTGTGCTGTTTTTGTGGCCTCATCCGAATGAATGCTTCTGGTTTGTGTGTGTGCGCGCTGCTACAGCAAACACGTCCTGTGCATTCAAATGCGCTAAATACAGTCAAAGATTATGTTGTATTTATAGGCTAAATAAAATTAAAAAATGTTAAATTGAATCTCCCTATCTGACTAGCTTTTGTAGAGTTGCTACTGAATGAATGAATGAATGATGCATTTATATAGCGCTTTCGTTGTGTATTGCCGTACACCCAAAGCGCTTTACAATCATATGGGGGTTCTCTCCTCAACCACCACCAGTGTGCAGCATCCACTTGGATGATGCGTCGGCAGCCACAGTACAACGGCGCCGGTGCGCTCACCACACACCAGCTACAGGTGGAGAGAAGAGAGTGATATAGCCAATTCAATGAAAGGGGATTATTTGGAGGCCATGATTGACTAGGGCCAGTGAAGGGAATTTGGCCAGGACACCGGGGTTACACCCCTACTCTTTTTACGAGAAGTGCCATGGGATTTTTTATGACCACTGAGAGTCAGGACCTCAGTTTAACGTCTCATCCGAAGGACGGTGCTTTTTACAGTATAGTGTCCCCATCACTATACTGGGGCATTAGGACCCATATAGACCACAGGGTGAGCACCCCCTGCTGGCCTCACTAACACCTCTTCCAACAGCCACCTAGTTTTCCCAGGAGGTCTCCCATCCAGGTACTGACCAGGCTCAGCCCTGCTTAGCTTCAGTGAGCAACCTGTCTTGGGCTGCAGGGTGATATGGCTGTGGCCATACTGAGGTTTAATATCAGCAAAAAGTAGGGTCATACATGGGCTAATCATGACAATCATTGTTTACATTATCAGTCATCGCTGTCACTTCAGAGAACTCGTGCTCATCTCTAGTAATAGTCCTAATATGCATTATATGTAGCTAGTAGTGTTGCAATGCTTAAATATAACAATTAATTTGAAATAACCCAAAAATTAATTAAATAATTTTTACTTTTTGTGATTTAAGACAAGTCTCAGGCTATCCTAAGTTTAAGAAGTTATTTATAATGGTTTTTAAGGATTCAAATTTTCTTAATTTTTGTTTTAAGAACAATCTTAAGTAAAACGATAATAGTAAAAATAAATTTCTTCTTAAGAATGTTTCGTGAATCTGGCCCCAGGTCAGTAGGTTGGGTTTCTTAAGCCAACCTAATTTTATTAATTTTTATCTTGTGCGACAGTGAAAATGCCATGCCTCGTCAACAACCCACGTACAAAGAAATTAGTTCCTTTTCAGAATTGTCTTAAATGAAAAGTAAAACAATCACTTCACTATTTCTTTCTTGTCGATGCATTTCCAGTCTGTACGCCCCGTCAAATTAGACAAGATTAGATTAAAGGCTGCAGGGATTGTGTAGCCCTTCCAGGAACTCCAGCACATGTTTGACTGTGACGCTTTTTCTTGACGGCCTCTCCGGTTTCTTGGAATGCAATGTGTAAGACTTACCAGCCTCTGCTGCCGATTTCAAAACAACCCTGAGCTAACCTCTGTCACACTCTTTGGCCTCAGTCTTTCTTCAGCATGTTGACACCGTTTCTGGTAATCTTTTTTTTTTTTTTTTTTTTTTTAGGTGGTGTTGTTGTAAATGCGCTGCATAAAGTCAAAGACCGCTTTCTCACTAGCCAGGACTGATGTGATGCAAGGATTTCCCTGAATTTCTTGCGAAATCTGTGCAGCATAACACAGTTTGTTCCTTAATACTACTCAAGCCATTGAGTTTAATCTCAAAAAATCCATCCTTACATGTGTATTTGATCTCCTACTGTTCTCAAACATCACATAAATGTGAACATGCATTAATTCATCTCACTCACTAAATATGCAATAATTAAACATGTTAAATAATACAAATATCCTTTATGTATTTAATCTCATTTTATTAACCGATGTCTTTACTGTCAGCCTTCGGTGATCCAATTCATCCATACTAATAAGCAAAAATTAAGGTAATCTAACATTTGTTTTCTTTTTTATTGCTGAAGAGTTGACGTTTTTTTTTCTGTGGTCTACTGTACAGACAGGAATTTACTTTTCTCTAAGCCTGAGGCTTTTGGTGTGAAAAGGCTTTTACATTTGACAAAAATAGAACTTTTTATTTATTTATTTATTTATTTATTGTATAGCGCTTTTCACAATACAAATCGTTGCAAAGCAGCTGTACAAAAGTTTAGGCTACTACAATATATTTAGTAGCTTATTAGTGGTGAATACTGTATGTTAAGTCGATGTACATATGATATAAATGTTAAAATCAGTAACTGTGTAATCAAACAGATGATGAACACTAATTGCAATGGTTATGTGCTGAAATCAACTTGTAGGAAAATTATGTAGTGCTGTATGTTGTTTCAAGGCTGGCTTGTTTCAATCATCTGCGGTCCTCTGAGGGGTTGGCATCATCTCTTCTTCTGAATCCGGGCTGAATCTTGTGTAAATCCTAGTTACCACGGGATGGAAATCCTGTGGCAGAGACAGAGAAACAAATAGAGAAATAATTAGCGTAGCTGCTGTTCCAACTTCCAACCAAACAAAAATGATGTGTTTAGCCCAAGCTGAAGAATATTAATGTGCATTTGATCAGATGTAACTGAAGTACAACGTTATGAGATACATTATGTGAATGCTTGGCTAAAGAGATGAGTCTTTAATCTAGATTTAAACATAGAGAGTGTGTCTGAACCCCGAATGTTATCAGGAAGGCTATTCCAGAGTTTGGGAGCCAAATGTGAAAAGGCTCTCCCTCCTTTAGTGGACTTTGCTATCCTAGGTACTACTAAAAGTCCAGAGTTTTGCGACCTTAGGGAGCGTGAGGGACTGTAGCGTAGTAGGAGACTAGTTAGGTATGCAGGAGCTAAACCATTAAGAGCCTTATAGGTAAGAAGTAATATTTTGTAAGTGATACGGAACCTAATAGGTAGCCAGTGCAGAGACTGTAAAATTGGGGTAATATGATCATATTTTCTTGATCTGGTAAGGACTCTAGCAGCTGCATTTTGGACTACCTGTAGCTTATTTATTGAAGAAGCAGGACAACCACCTAGTAGTGCATTACAATAGTCCAGTCTAGACATCATGAATGCATGAACTAACTTTTCTGCATCAGAAACAGGTAACATGTTCCGTAGCTTAGCAATGTTTCTAAGATGAAAGAATGCTGTTTTTGTAACATAGGAAATATGATTTTCAAAAGACAGGTTGCTGTCTAATATAACACCCAGATTTTTGACTGTAGAGGAAATAACAGTACATCCGTCTAGTTGCAAGTTGCAGTTTAAGAGATTCTGTGTACTGTTTTTAACAGTAGAAAATTATTGGTCATCCAGTCTTTCACATTTTTAACACATTCTGTTAACTTTGCTAAGTTAGAAGTTTCATCTGGTCTTGTTGAAATGTATAGTTGAGTATCATCAGCATAACAATGGAAACTAATCCCATATTTCCTAATAATATTACCGAGGGGTAACATGTAAATTGAAAATAGCAGAGGACCTAGGACAGATCCTTGTGGCACCCCATACTTTACTGGTGATAACTGCGATGACTCCCCGTTTAAATAAACAAAGTGGTAGCGATCGGACAGGTATGATCTGAACCATCTTAAAGCCTGCCCTTGAATACCTGTATAGTTTTGTAATCGATCTATGAGTATGTCATGATCTATAGTGTCGAACGCAGCACTAAGATCAAGTAAAACTAGCAATGAGACGCAGCCTTGATCTGACGCAAGTAGCAAGTCGTTTGTGATTTTTACAAGTGCAGTTTCTGTGCTATGGTGGGGCCTGAAACTTTTTATATTAAAAACAAACAAACAAGCCCTGCCCAGATTTAAAAAGTAACATAAAAGTAACGTAACTCATTACTTTCCATAAAAAGCAACTAAGTAAGGTATTTAGTTATTTTTTAGGGAGTAACTCAATATTGTAATGCATTACTTTTAAAAGTAACTTTCCCCAACACTGTCAAACATCTAGGATATATTTTTTTCAGCCACAGATTTACCTTTGTTTGTTAAAAACAGTAATGGCTAACGAAATGAGAGGAGTGCAATAAAATTAGATCTGTTTTATCATTTACATATTACGTTGTTTACAGTAAGACAGAGTTAAGCAATAGAGTTTGATTGAAATTCATGTGAAGGAAACCTGTCCTTGCCAAAAATAACAATGACAAGACAATTTCTAAAGAAAAATAAAAAAGTCATGGTACAAAGATTATAAATGCAGGTAAGCATTGAAAAGTGATAAAGCCACCATTATTTCAGTAGTGGCACCAAATGCAATTGCTAAATGAATGAATAAAAAAAAATCTGTCTTTTAATCACCCTCATGTTTTTCCACACCTGTTTAGTTTTTTGTGAATTGGCTAATAAACAAGAGGATTGTAGTAAGATTAGATCTGTCTGATCATTGCTCATAGTTGTATTTATATATTGTGGTTGTCTGTATTTACAGTATAAAAGTCACGCTCTCTTACAAAAGCTGTGGAATATTTGCGCCACTGTCCAGGAGCGCTTGGGCAGAAATATAGTCAAACTGGAAAGTCAGTCAGGCGGTGCGGCTGTGCCCTAGATTTATAAACATTATGATTTATGCATGTGTCTTTTTTTGCCAGAGAGAGGTGGCAGTTGCCCGTGGAGGGCTGGGAACTGCTTTATTAGCGAGCACTTATGCAACACGTCCCTGCGCTTTCATGTGTAAACATATTTCACCCAAGAGCTTGAGTAAGAGTTGTGCAACCGAGTCAAAAGATGGCCTGATTATGTGAATTCATGTCAACCCAGAAGTTGCGGTAATGTGCCAAAACAGCAAATTACCAAAGAAAAGACTAATGATTGAATGATTTTAAATGGAGATGGATATAAATGGCTTCACAATGTGTTTTTTGTGTTAAAGTTGCCATGATTTCAATAGTGGCACCAAATCGATTTGAAAGTGTTTACACTCTTTAGAAAATCAACCTACAAATGAATCAAGGTCTGGTTCTTATAAGAGCACCTGGAGATTTGGTTTGGTGCTCACACTGCAGATAGTGTGACCAAGTTTTTAAATAAAATAAACAAAATTATAAATGTTTGTGAACCTGGACCACAAAACCAGTCATAAAGGTCTTTTTTTTAATGTATACATCTTCTAAAAGCTGAATAAATAAGCTTTTAATGTATGGTTTGTTAGGATAGGACAATATTTGGCTGAGATACAACTATTTGAAAATCTGGAATCTAAGGGTGTAAAAAATCAAAATATTGAGAAAATCTATTTTAAAGTTCTTAGCAATGCATGTTACTAATCATATGTTACTCATATTGCTAATTAAGCTTTGATATATTTGCAGTAATGTCGTCATGGAACATAATCTTTACTTAATATCCTAATAATTTTTGGGCATAAAAGAAACATTTATTTTGACCCATACAATGTATTTTTGGCTGTCGCTACAAATATATGTGTGCTACTTAAATGTTTGTAATACTATTACATTTTAAAATTTAAAAGTGAGTATTAAATAAAAATACAGTTACGTTATAGTGCACTTGTAAATACAGTGCTGATATTTGAATTAGAATTTTCTTTATATGAATTGTATTTTTTTTTTCAAACCTAAATTCAGCATGCTTTTATTTTGCTGTACTTAGTAGTGTGAAGTGATTTTGTTGTGCTTCTTTGTGTGATTATACTTATTAGGGGTGTTCAATGTGACAATTTTTGATTGTGAACAATTTAAATGTTTCCACAATCTTCTTTTGAAGAAATATTGTAGTATTGTGCTACAGCACACATATTCTATCAGTTGCAGTTCTAGTGCATTCACCGCAACATACTGTACAGCGCAACATACAGTGCCTTGCAGAAGTATTCATACCCTTTTAATTTTTTCACATTTTGTTGCAGCATTATGTTAAACTGCTTAAAATTAGTTTTTCCCCACATCAATTTACACTCCATACACCATAATAATCACAAAGCAAAAACCAGATTTGCAAATTTTACAAATTTATTCAAAATAAAACACTGAAATAAGTACATTGCATAAGTATTCATACCCTTAACTCGGTACATAGTTGAAGCACCTTTACAGCCTCAAGTCTTTTTGGGTCTGATGTGACAAGCTTTGCACATCTGCATTTGGTAATTATCTGCCATTCTTTACCTCACCTTTACACCTCTCAAGATCTGTCAGCTTGGATGGGGAGTCCTAGTTGTTCCAGTCGTCTTCCATTATGGAGAATGCTTCTGTCAACCTTCAATGCAGCAGATTTTTTTCTGAACTCTTCCCTAGATCATTGCCTTAACACAAGTCTGTCACTGAGCTCTACAGGCAGTTATCTTGACCTCAGGACTTGGTTTTTGCTCTGATATGCATTTTCAGCTGTTAGACCTTTTCTGAGAGGTGTGTGCCTTTCTAAATCAGACTCATTCAAATGAATTTGCCACAGTTTAACTCCACTCCAAGTGTAGGAACATCTAGAAGCAATATGAATGCTCCTGAGCTAAATTTCGAGTGTCCCAGAAAAGGGTATGAATATGCAACGGGATCTTTTCAGTTTTTTATTTCTAATAAATTTGCAAAGTTGTTACAAACCTGTTTTGTGCTTTGTTATTATAGTGTATGAGATGTAGATTGATGTGGGGGGAAAAAAGTAATTTAAAGCAGTTTAACATAATGCTGCAACAAAACAAAATGTGAAAAAAAATGAAGGGGTATGAATACTTTTGCAAGGCACTGTATAGTTTTTTATTTTAATATTTGTTCATTCAAGTTCTTGAATGTTTGGCTACTGCTGAATACTGTACCTGAAAAATAAAGCACTGTTTGTTTTATTTGTATGTGTATTTGTAATGTATATCTTTGTTCTTATTTTCTAATAATAAATATATAATAATTCACCCACTTTGGGTTAAATGTCTGCCATTCTTTTTATCTTAAAAGGTGTTTTTTTTTTTACAATAGGGGAATTAGTAGTAAATACTAAAGCCACCCTGACAAAGAATCATAATAAAATCATGAATTGTGATATTCCTGAAAAAAAAAAGTGATATGATACTTTTGCCATATCGTCCACCCCTAACTTGTGCTACAACTGTTTGGCCTGTGCTATACAACTTTCAATCTTTTTAGCACCAGTGCTGTGTGCAAAAAAAAAAGTTAACGTACAGCCCTGTTTTGGTGGTTGCCAGTCAGTAAGTATATGCACTGCTGGTTTTAGCTCCGCTAAGTGAAGCGTTTCAGCGAATCAAATGTAGTTTTGCATTTTGCTCTAAAACCAGCATGCTTTCAGTTTAGATGGAAATCTAATGCATTATTACAGTTTGTCAATCTTAAATTGTGATTTTAAATGGTGCATTAACAGCTGTCAGCTGTCGGTACACAAATAAGCAGTCTAAACTTATTTAACCAGCACATTTTATTGATATTTTTGTTTGTTTGTTTGTTTGTTTGTGCATGCACACCACTTGTGTATCCCTGGTTATAACAGACTTAGGGCCCTATGAAATCCGTTTTTTATTTTTTTGTATTCAGTTTTTTCTGTTCTAGACTCATCATGAAACTTGCACAATTAAAAAGCAATTAACAATTAAAAAGCAATTTAAAAGTTTATCAAAAATTACATTTTTAAGGCCCTATGAAATACCTTTTATTTTTTTCTCATTTTTACCAAATTCTGTGTTTTCCATTTAATTTTCTGGATTAAATTTTTGTTTTCATTCATTTTTAATAAATTTAATTAAAAGCATGTCTAATTAAATAATTTATTAATATTTTATTTTTTCAGAAATACTGTGTTGGGTATTTACATTTTTCAGAATATTAGTAGTAGTAGTAATATTATTATATTAAGTAATATATTTCTGTCACAATTTCTTCAAGTTAAACCGAACTTAACTAGGGGTGGGCGATATGGCAAAATATCATATCACGATTTTTTTCAGAAAAATCACGATTCTTTGTCATGTTGGTTTTACTATTTTGCAAGTTGTCTGAGCAGTACAGCCGAACTATTTTCCCTATTTTGAAAAACCAAAGCCCTAAAAGGTAACAAAATATAACATAAAAACAATGGCAGATATTTAGGCCAAAGTGGGCAAAGATAAAAATCTTTGTCATTGTTTTATCTTTGTTATTTGCTTTATCTTTCAGGTAGGTTTATTAACTTGAATGTTTTTTTTTTTTTTTTTGAACATAAAACTTATTTTGAATATTTGGGGGTAACCGAACAGTTGCTGTTTACTTCCACAGTATTTATTTTTCCCCAGTATCAAAGTCAGTGGGGACCAGCTACTGTTATCCACATTCTTCAACATATCTTCTTTTGCGTTCAGCACGAGAATAATAGAGGTTTGGGACAACATGTATGAGTGAGTGAGTCCCTTTAATGACAATCGGCAGCATGTTTAGTTCAGTCACTTTAAGAGCTGCACGCATCTAATATACAGGCTTAGACATAACCAACTGTGTTTATATGCAATCCTTGTGTGTTTTTGACAGTATTAGTGAATCAGATGCGAAAGATAGCATAGTCCAGTAATCTGGCGCTGTTTGACAGGCTTTTAGGTGTACATGCTCATAAAGCGCATGCCAGAACAGTGCGCAAACGAAATAACATTATTTAACCGGCAAGGCTTTAAAGCACATAGAAATAATGTACTTTTGTGATTGTGAATAAGTGCAGTATCCTGTGAGTGAATATATGTTGTGTTGTACAGTATATTGAGAAGGAGGCATGCTGTAGCATGATACTATGAAGTTTTTTCAAAAGCAGATTACGGAGACATTTTTATCGTTCATGATCAAAAATCGTCATATCGCACACCCCTAGTGAAGACGTTGAAGTTTCCGTTTGTATATGATTATATGTATTATATGTTATATGTATATGTTATATGTATATGTTATATGTATATGATCTGCGCCATTAATTTACACAGAGACATGCAAAACATGCAGAAGTCATATTTAAATAGTATTTTTGCAGTCTAATAATTATTCACAGTTTGATTTAAAGATGCTATAGAATGCATTTGGTGCCATATTGTTCTTCAATATCTACACCGAAGGTATATGGCATAGGAAAGGGCAAAAATAGAAACCGTTTTACAAGTTCATTTACAACCCTAGGATTTGTGCCTAAAAACAAATGGTCTGTTATTACCTTATTTGGAAGGTTCATGAATAATAATGATGAGCTTTGTTCTAATTGGCTGTTTCACAGAGTGGCTCATTATTAGGGTTGGGTATCGTTTGAATTTTATCGATTCTGATTCCGGTTCCGATTCTGCTTATCGATTCCGATTTTTATCGATTCCTCATTCTGATTCCAATATGATAAAAAAAAATCCATTAAAAAGTTTTTAGTCAAACATTTTTATTCTGTCTTTTGCCTATGGTTTTACCAAAAAATACCACAGAAAACAAACAACTAGTCTAATATAAATTTCAAACATTAAATTGTTAAAGACAAGTTATAATAAATAGCATAAATAAATAAAACTGAACAAATGTCAGGTACAGAAATTTAAATCAAAAGTTTAAAAACACTGCATAGTGTTCTTTTCATAAATAAAATATTGATTAGTCCTCATTAAATTTATAAAAGATATTCAGTCAGTTAATGATTTTCTTTTGTTCTTTGATTAACATTTATGACAGGCGGCTGTCTCTTTAACACCGAACACAGACCTAAGAATACTGTTACACATGCGTTTTCTGTCTTATCTGTTTACGTTCACTCAAGACAAAAAACGCTGTGTTTATGAGGATATGCTGACGTATTTCGTTCATACAGGTCAATAAATGTGAAAGAGAAGTCAGTTCAGGGCCGGAACAACCTTTTCTGCTGTGGAAATGCACGGAACTGTTTCGAGAACGGACACAGGTCGGGAACCCGCATCGGGACCGCTGTTCTCCGTGCTCGCGTTTCAGATGTGTGCACTGCTCGCAAACAATGTGCAAGTTCTCTTCTTTCCTCCACTTAAATCGTTTGAAAATCACATTAAAATGCGAACGCGGGAATCGTTAAGCAGAATCGAAATGCGCGTGTCTTATAGAATACACGGTTAATGGAAATTTGGAACCGGTTCTAAAATGGAACCGGTTCTCGATACACAACCCTACTCATTATATATATTTAATCACGGAGCCCTAGCCACTATTAATATGCGGGTAATTCAAACTGCTGTTCTGAATGCACAATCATTTTACTTTCACTTTTGATTTGCGATCACACATGCTCTGTGTACTGCAGTGGCAGTACTTACCACACATTTGACAAGTTTAGATGCTTGTTAATGACGCTCAGGATCTGTAAATCATTCACCATCGTCTGTGCAGTCATCTCTCCTTACTCTGTTAATGTGGTAAGTAAAATCTTATGTACTGCTATGTAACAGACTATCGCTAAAAAGAAGCTAACCATGTCCCTTTAGTGGCTCGCCTTATTTTATTAGAATGCGTTATTTGTTTTCCGTGACTTTCTGAGTACAAACACCAACCCATCTCCGCACTTAACATCCCCTGCACAACCTGCAACATAACATTTATTCCCGTGATCTGCCATTTTCGCTATTGTCCTCGCTTTGTTTTTTCACGATAGCCTATCTGCAGAACATCTGATGATTGGGCGATGCAAATGTTGGGGGCGTGACTATTAATGATCATGACTATTACGTAATATGTTATGTTGGAATTGGCCTCTTTTTCAGTGGTCTTTTGCAAACACCAGATTTATATAAGGAAACAATGGTGTTTGAGACTCACGGTATGTCATGTTCATGTGCACAACTGTTATTATTCAACTATGCCAAGGCAAAAACAGTTTTCCATTCTATGGCACCTTTAAGTGTACTGACCTACTTTTGATTTATTCTTCCTGCACTATACAGAAAATTCAATTTTTATGACTGGATTACACTATTTCTTCCGCATTTTCCGCATTGCGGAAATCATAGAACCCTACAGAGTGATTAAAGAAATTCCTAAAAATTTAAGTTTAGTCGCCCTTGTGTTTATCCAAACCTTTATGTTGTGGCGCTTTCTTTAATATTCAATCTTCAAACAGCTATTTTCCATACAACAACAATCCATGTCCAAGAAAACGCAAATAAACAACACTAACATTTTTCACCAGTTTCAACTTAAAAACTTAAAAAAAAAAAGTTTAGCAGCTGCCTTAAAATTTTAAGTTAAATCAACTTAATTCATTTCAACTCACAAGTTAAATCAACTCATTTTTATTGTAATAAGTTAAAATGACTTGTAGTTATAAGTCGATGTAACTTAAATTTTTAAGGCAGCTGCTGAACTTAGGTTTTTAAGTTGAATCTGGTGCAAACTTTTTACAGTGTAGAAAGAACCACAAAGTCAGTCCATTTGACTTTACATTTGTAGCCAGATGATAATGTGAGGGCCAGACTAAAAAGTGAATCATTCACTGATAATCTTCCCTTTCACAGAAACCTTTTCCATTTCAGGCTACATACTGTATCTCTTACTCTCTGACTTGCGCAACTGTATTTAGTTATGGCACATAAGGAAACCAGTTTTGAGCCGGTGGCATTTTTTAATTGGAATGCAGACGTGATTATCTTTATGTGTGTGAAGAACAGGCTGTACATTATCAAAAGACACACATTAAACATTGCTATTATGTGCCAGATTTAATTTGATCTGCTTTTAAATATGATCTAACGTTGATGCTGATTTATTTGTGTTCTATCTAGAACTTGACAACCCTGCTTATCGTGAACTGTGCTTTATGGAAGAGATCAGTGAAAATATTCAAGCGTCTAATTTCTATGGGGTAAAAAAAGAGTATTTACAGCAAATACTGACAGAATCTTTAGTTTTGCATCAACTGTTCTTTAAACGCAAGTGTTTTCAACATGCACAGTTTGTCTTTGACTACAACTTTAGCACATAAAAATGTCCTTCCTAATACTTGTCATGCCTTGAGTAGCTAAACCAGTCAAATGTTTTTAACATACTTCCTAGATATCAGTTCATTTCCAGGTGCTAAATAGGTAAGTTTGTGGCTATTGTTTAAAAACATTAAAGCCTGTCATACTTATGGGTTCAACAGGTTCAGATTGTCAAACATCGACACACGCCTTCATTTGTCTCTTTATTCTCCTGTGTTGAATTTAATATAAAATAATTAGGACTCCTTTCTGGTCTCTGTTGAATTGCATTGGAGTGGCCATAAATACAGACATTTCTGTACATGTTGACTGTGACTTTAAGGCCTTGTTTACACTGCAGGTCTTGATGCCCAATTCTGATTTGTTGCCTATATCTGTTTTTTTTTTTCATTGGCTGTCTGTTTACAGGTTCTTTCAGTTGTGACCCATATCCGATTCATGCGTTTACACCTGCCATACCATCTTAAACATCGCGCATGCGTTGTTGTCGTTTACCTCCTGTACACGTGCTTCCTCCTGAGAATAATATGTGATCAGTGCTGATCAAACCAGTCACAATTAACAAATTTTAAAAAAGTGATGCATGATTTGTTGGACTACGCTACACCCGTTTGAAGTCGATAGAGTCAGCAAAGTTGATTTTGAGAGATTAAAGTTATCCTCCAGTTCTTTTCTTATTAATAACTGCTATATTAATAATCACAATACAGCTTGTTTTTATTTTATCTTTGCTATTATAAACAAGAACAGATGTGAAAAACAGTATAACAAATAGCCTAGAAAGAAAAAAATGCATTACCTTTATCATTTACATTTAAACAAAATCATTCATGTGCGAAAACACAAATACTCAAATGTGTTTATTAGAAATAAATTGATTAGTAAAACTACAAAAGCAGTTTAATAAAGTGCAGAGATATCCTGTAATGCACCAATCAAATATAATGTTACACATCAGATGTTTCCCCCCAACAGAACAGATTAAGTTTGTGTGAAAACTGAAATACTGTAATTCTGTGTATATGTGTATTTATTGGGTTTGTGCGTCGTTGGAAGCGCATTGTGCACACACTTTGGATGAGAGTCAGCGTGAGAAGCGAGCAGAGAAAAGGTAATTCTCTCAGTAAATGTACAAATGAAGAAGTTTTAGATGTCTAATTTGGGATCGCTAGACAGGGGCTTAATAAACTCATTTTTGTGAAAACCTCAGCTGACATTTTTTAAAAAATTTTACCATTTTGCCTGTAGCTCAAAATATCCTGTGCGCATTTACACTAATTTTGCCAGCAGGTAAAAATAAGACATCATTAAACTGCGGAGAAGTACAAAATTGTAACAATTTTAATGACGTACAGAACGCAATGTTTACATGACAGTCGCATCTGCACATCCGATTAATATCTGATTTATTTCTACATTTGAATGAGGCCTGAAACTGATCTTAAAATATCCAAGTGCATGCGTTTTTTACCCGTTTACACTGGCATAGAACAGATCCGATCTGTGTCACATATGAGCAAAAAAATCGGAATTGGGTCACATTTAACTGACAGTGTAAACAATTGGCCTTAGAGTTGCACGTGTTGAGCTTAATCTGAAATAAATATTTATTTCAGAAACTCCTAGGAACTTGGGTGCAACCAAGAAGTTGTGCCAATGATTTATTGACCCAATCGAAAGACTCATCATAAAACAATAAGCTTTGTTTTGTTTTTTTCCGGTTTTCTGAGACAGGTGTTTTCTAACACTCAGCCTCCTCTGTGAGTCAATATCATGCTGAAACAGGTCATGTGTGTTTGTCCTCCAACGTGACTCTTTTAGTGCATGACCAACACCTTTGAAATGAGTGCAATAGGCATTGATCGCATGAGAGTTTCTAGTTGTATGAAGAGGTGCACTGTTGAAATTCAGTCTTTCGTTGCAATTGTGGGTCACACTTTATTTTTGGACCAGTTCTTACACATAACTAGCATACATGTTAGCTTATTAGTGCTTAAAAGGCACAAATTAATGGCATCTAAAAAGCAAAACGTATTTACCCAGCACATTTAATTATTGTTATTATTATTATTTTGTTCATGCATGCACACCACTTGTGTATCTCTGGTTATAACAGACTTAGGGCCCTATAAAATCAGTTTTATTTTATTTTTTGTATTCAGTTTTTTCTGTTTCAGACTCATCATGAAACTTACACAATTGAACAGCAATTTGTTAAAGGTTTATCAAAAATTACATTTTTAAGGCCCTATGAAATAAGTTTTTATTTTTACCAAATTCTGTGTTTTCCATTAAAGAGAGACACTGCAGGCAAAAACTTTTTTCATGCATCTGTCAAGTTTGAGATTTTGGGCTTTTTGCTGTTTCATAAAGTACTTTTTTCAGACTAGTGGAAAGAAAACATCCAAAAAACACTGTTAAGTGTTTCTTTTATAGCACTTTATCTATTTGTGTCAATAGATTTTAATTACAATGCATATTTTTAGAGGCCGTTTGCTCAAAATGAGTTTTTCTCCTACACTGAGCCATAAATCTCCACTTCAGTAGCTCTTACACACACCAAAGTTTACATTTTTATTCCTGCCTATATCTTGAAAGTTTTTACAGAGGGATTTGTTCATATGTAATTTGCTTGATTTTATACAACATTTTGTTCCCCAAAAATGGTAAAAATATAGTGTTTCCTGGCTGTTCTAAGTTTTTTCTGAATTATGGCGTGACGAAATGAGATACCCAAAATCCCCTCTGTGAAAACTTCAATATGACTCTAATATGTCCAAAAAAATTTGAATTTCAAAACTGACTTCATCCAGTGTTTAGATTTTTGTGCTAATTAGCACATATTTCATTAAATAATGCATCATTTGCAAAGTTAAACTTAACATTTTAGAAAAATTGTAATACAAAAAATGTTTGCAATTATCAATGTAACCAATCAACTGGCTAAGTTCACCTGCAGTGTCTCGCCTTAATTTTTTGGATTCCATTTTAATGGTTTTAATAATTAAAAGCATGTCTAATTAAATAATTTATTTTTATTTTATTTTTTCAGAAATACTGTGTTGGGTATTTACATTTTTCAGAATATTAGTAGTAGTAGTAATATTATTATATTTCTGTCACAATTTCTTCAAGTTAAACCGAACTTGACTGGCAAAATATCATTTTTCAGAAATATCATGAGTCATGTTTTTATCACGATTCTTTGTCATGTTGGTTTCACTATTTTGCAAGTTGTCTGAGCAGTACAGCCTATTAGCAAAATATAAAGTAAAAAGATTTATTTAGGCCAAAGTAGGCAAAGGAAAAAATCTTTGTCAATATTTTTTCTTTGTTTTTAAAAAACAAATAAGAACAAAGATAGACTACATGTTACAAATACACATAAATTTGTTGCAATCGTGGGTCACACTTTATTTTTGGACCAGTTCTCACTCATAACTAACATGCATATTAGCTTGTAAAGCGCATATTAATGCCTTATTTGACATAACCATATTTTAGATCTCTTAATCCACTCTAAATTTAACAACTGCCAACTATTATAAGCAGTAAGGAAGTGCCAACTATTATAAGTTTATTCATGAAGTGAGTGGTGAATTAAAACATGCATTGCACATTAATCATCTCAGAAATACAAGTGTCTGAATCAGACCTCATGTGACCTTTATTCTCACTTCCAACACACTTTTTGCAAGTTTTTCTAATTGTAGTCAGAACTGACCTGTGCTCAAATGAAGAGTTTTGTAACACTTTTAAAATAAAATAATAAAAAAAGCATCCTTAGAAAGCCCTAGACACAACAAAGAGGGAAAAAAATAATGTGATACTATAGTTTTTTCAGTCAGAAAACTAGTTTTTGGAAGACAGTTTGGAGAGAGAAAGTACTATCAAAGTATACAGCGTCTGTTTAATAAATGATTTCTATGAAATATTTGATCACATTTTCCATAAAAATATTAAAACAGCACAACTGTTTTCAACACTGGTATTAAGAAATGTTTCAAATCAGCATATTTGAGTGATTTCTGAAGGATCATGTGACACTGAAGACTGGAGAAATGATGCTGAAAATTCAGCTTTGATTGCAGAAATATAGTATGTTTTAAAATGCAATAGTCAGCATTTGAAATAGATCAAAATCTTTCATCAAAGTTGTCCTAAAAGCAAAATAATACCCATTCTTGTCTTTGATGAACGTTTTTGATCCACTTCAAATGTGGACTACTATATATTGAAACTTAAAACTGTTAATAATTTCACAATATTACTGTTTTTAATTTACATTTATTAAATAAAAACATTTAACAATCTTACAAACCCAAACTTTTAACATGTGATGTTTATACACTACTAGTCATAAATTTTTGAACAATAAGATTTTGTAATGTTTTTCTAAAGTCTCTTCTGCTCACCAAACGTGCATTTATTTGACTCAAAGTACAGCAAAAACAGTACAATTTTGAAATATTTTTACTATTTAAAATAACTGATTTCTATTTGAATATATTTTAAAATGTAAATTATTCCTGTGATTTCAAAGCTGAATTTTTAGCATTATTATTCCAGTTACATGATCCTTCAGAAATCATTCGAATATTCTGATTTGCTGCTCAAAAAAACATTTATTATTATTGTTGAAAACAGCCAAGTCATTTTTTTTTCAGGTTTCTTTGAATAATTTTTTGTAACAAAATACAAAATAAATGTCTTTATCATTACTTTTGATCTAAACCTTTATGGAATTTAATAAAACTTTTATTTTATTGATTTAAATATTAAAAATGTAAAAACTTTTGATCTTTATTTTAAACGAAAAAGTATTAATTTATTAATTTAATTTAAATTAATATATATATATGGGTCAAAGACGGAAAATTGTTTAAGCATAAAAACAATAAGTGTAATACTGCTTTAAAGTGGTGTTGTTTTTCCCAAGAAATATTTAAAAGTTTTCTGTTTATTTTAATTGCAGTTTTTTGTTTTTTGTTTTTTTTTTTTCTGAGCAAAAAATAAATATCATACATTTTACCCTAATTTACAGAAGACACCCACTAAAATGTCACTCAGTGTAACAATCTTGTCAGGCATATTTACAACAAAAATCAATTTCTGACATATTAATAGACAAATTACTTTCACCCCAAATACTAATTAGTTTTAATTCCACATTTTTAAAATCTGCTACTATCCTAGGCTTTGCCAGTTTGTCAGTAAGAATTTTTTACTCATTTAAACACAATAAAAATGCATATGCTCCCTAATTCTTTTAGAAATTTTAATATGTACAAGTCAGAATGAGCATGTTTGAATTTTTACATAAATAATGTGTTAAACTGAATGACAATGTATTATTTCAACTAAATTTTGACATTTTTTAATTTTTCAAAAACTTATTTGAAACATTTAAAATAGACACTATACTTACATTTAATGTGCTTTCTATGGGACATAAAATAACTTTTGTAAATTTCTTTTGACGTGGACATCGTAACATCGTATGTTAAACTGCTTTAAATAATTTTTTCCCCACATCAATTTACACTCCATACACCATAATAATGACAAAGCAAAAACCAGATTTGCAAATTTTACAAATGTATTAAAAATAAAACACTGAAATAAGTACATTGCATAAGTATTCATACCCTTAACTCAGTACATAGTTGAAGCACCTTTACAGCCTCAAGTCTTTTTGGGTCTGATGTGACAAGCTTTGCACATCTGCATTTGGCAATTATCTGCCATTCTTTGCCTCACCTTTTCACCTCTCCATCTCTGTCAGCTTGGATGGAGGCTGGCAGACATTTTCTAGAGTCCTAGTTGTTCCAGTCGTCTTCCATTATGGATAATGCTTCTGTCAACCTTCAGTGCAGCAGATTTTTTTCTGAACTCTTCTCTAGATCATTGCCTTAACGCAAGTCTGTCACTGAGCTCTACAGGCAGTTATCTTGACCTCAGGACTTGGTTTTTGCTCTGATCTGCATTTTCAGCTGTTAGACCTTTTCTGAGAGGTGTGTGTCTTTCTAAATCAGACTCATTCAAATGAATTTGCCACAGTTTAACTCCACTCCAAGTGTAGGAACATCTAGAAGCAATATGAATGCCAAAAAAAGGAGTATGAATACTTTCGCAAGGCACTGTATGTATGTGTGTGTGTGTGTGTGTGTGTGTGTGTGTGTGTGTGTGTGTGTGTGTGTGTGTGTGTGTGTGTGTGTGTGTGTGTGTATATGTGTGTGTGTGTGTGTGTGTGTGTGTGTGTGTGTGTGTGTGACCCTGGACCACAAAACCAGTCTTAAGTCACTGGGGTATATTTGTAGCAATAGCCAAAAATACATAGTATGGGTCAAAATTATTGATTTTTCTTTTTTGCCAAAAATCATTAGGAAATTAAGTAAAGATCATGTTCCATGAAGATTTTTGTAAAATTCCTACTGTAAATATATCAAAATGTAATTTTTGATTAGTAACATGCATTGTTAAGAACTTAATTTGAAGAACTTTAAAGGTGATTTTCTCAGTATTTTGATTTTTTTGCACCCTCAGATTCCAGATTTTCCAATAGTTGTATCTCGACCAAATATTGTCCTATCCTAACAAACCATACATCAATAGAAAGCTTATTTATTGAGCTTTCATATGATGTATACATCTCAGTTTTGTAAAATTTTACCTTATGACTGGTTTTGTGGTCCTGGGTCACATATATATAGTACTCAACTGTTTTAAATATTGATAATCATAATAAAATGTTTCTTGAGCAGCAAATGAGAATATTAGAATAATTTCTGAAGGATCATGTGACACAGAAGACTGGAGTAATGATGCTGAAAATGTAGCTTTCATCACATGAATAAATTATATTTTATAATATATTGACATAGAAAGCAGTTATTTTATATAGTAAAACTATTTCACAATTTTACAGCTTTTGCTGTATGTTGAATCAAATAAAAGCAGGCTTGGTGAGCAAAAGAGAAAACATCTAAAATCGTACTGTCCGAATACTGGTAGTGCATTTAATCATAGATGTTTTGAGTGTGATGTCTAAGAAAATACCTGGCTGTTTGAATCTTATTTGTCATGTTTTGTCTGTAGGGGGAACTCAGCGTCTGCCACGAACTGTAGGAGTGTCTGTAGCTAAAGAGTTGATATTTGCGGCGCGGGCGCTGAGCGGAGACGAAGCCAAGAGTCTCGGCCTTGTGAATCACGCCGTGGAGCAGAATAAGAGCGGAGATGCGGCCTATCTGCGAGCTCTGGATCTGGCCCGTGAAATCATCCCTCAGGTGTAACAGCTGTGCTAGTTCATTCAGTGAACAGTTCCTTTGTGCGCATTATTCTAATGAAGCTTTGATTGTTCTCTTGCAGGGGCCAATAGCAATTAGAATGGCAAAGCTAGCAATCAACCAGGGAATAGAGGTAAGATTAGACATTTTACAGACTTGTCTGGTCAAAAATTAAGAGTTATTTTCTTGTGCTGATGCCATTTTATACCTGTGTGTGTTGACATCTGCTACCAAGAGACTTGAATGTTATTTTAGAGTATAAACAAACCATCATTGGCGTCACAAAAAAAGATAAAGGCCACATATCTCCTCTATTTTGGAAGTTTATTTTGATATTGTGCTGTTCAATATAAGCAAACATATCAGAACAGACATACGGTGATACATAAGATAAACCACTGTGCTGTACTACCTACTGTACTTCTCTCATCTGTCATCATGTATAAGCCTTCCAGTGAAAGTGTGTTTGTATGTGAAGTCATGTGCCGCTGTCATCCGAGATACCATAGAGGGAGTCTGCTTCATGACATTACCTTGACCCCAGAGGCCGGTCTGTAAACACATTGCAGGTCCCTTAGGCCACAGGTCCCCTAGGAAGTGACCTAACATAGCAGAGACCTCCTCAACTTTTCTGTTGAAGTCATTAAAAGAGGAAAATGCCAACGTAGGCACATTGGAAAATGTGCGTCTACCTGCATTTTTGAAAAAATCCAAAACATTTATCTGTACTAGGGGTTGAACGACTTCAGATGTTTTAAAGGCGAGACACTGCAGGTGAGCAGGGTAAGAAAATGAACCAATAGTTATCATCTTAGTTGATTGATTACATTGATAATTGCAAACATTTTATATATTACAAGTTTTCTAAAATGTTAGGTTTTATTATGCAAATGAGAAATTATTTAACGAAATATTGGCTAATTTGCATGCATTTCAAGTACAAAAAACTAAACACTGGGTCAAGTCAGTTTCAGAATTCTTGTTGAATTTTTTTGACATATTAGAGTCAAATGTTTTTACAGAGGGCATTTTGGGTATCTCATTTCGTCATGCCATTGTTCAGAAAAAACCTAGAACAGACAGAAAACACTTTTTTTTTTTTTTTACCATTTTTGGGGGAATAAAATATAAAATCAAGCAAGTAATTTATGAACAAATCCCTCTGTAAATTTTCAGAATATAGACAGGAATAAAAAATTTATGTTTGTGTGTAAGTGTTCCTGAAGTGGAGATTTATGGCTCAGTCTAGGAGGAAAAAAATCATTTTGAGAAAATGGCCTTTAAAAGTATGGATTGTAATTTAAATCTATTGGCACAAATAGATAAAGTGCTATAAAATACAATATACAATTAACGGTGTATTTTTGATGTTTTCTTTCCACTAGTCAGAAAAAACACTTTATGCCCAAAATTTCAAACTTGACAGGTGCATGAAAAAACTGTGTTTTGCCTACAGTGTCTCTCCTTAAGTTGACATTTATGTGATAAAAGTAGAGTCGACGTCAACTAGTGGCTTATAATGTCATTAATGAACAAATACGCCTAAACCTTGAGCTGAGACTCGTACACCTTGTGCACAGTTATGGCATATGACACAGTGCTGCCTACATGGCTATTGCTTACTGTTATTTTGTCTTTGGGTTGTTATGTTTCTCACAGATTTCTGCTCGATCTAAATCAGATACAGATAAAGTAGTACTGTAAAGATTACATTTATATAAAGTCATTAGTTCGTGATGTCATGTCTCATCATTTTTTATTTATGTTTGACATCAGCTTTTTTAGTGTTTCTATCTATTCATTATAAACAATGTAATAAGAAAAAAAATTATAAAATATAAATATATATCTGTTTTCTGATTAATTTTTTTTTTTGTAAAAAAAAGTGTATAGGGTCGCTAGAGACCTGAGGTGTGTAACAGTGCTATTTTTTTTTGCGCACAAAAATATGTAAATATCTGATGCAGAGGTCGCGTTAACCGAAAATTTATATATTTTTTTTAAATCCTGATGGAAAAATCTGGAGGCTTTCCATTACTTTGACAGATTAAACTGAGGGTGATCTATTGTAATTCAACTGTAATTCGCACCCCTTTCCAGTTGGTGGCAAGTCCAGAGCATGGGATCCAAGACAAAAACGAAACTACTATAAATCTTTTGCTAGCATTTGATTACGGACAGGCGAGTACCCAGTGTAAGCTACAACGATCAATCAAGCAACATTACAGAGCGCCAAAACGATATTTATTGGTTGGAGTTTCTAATTAAATGAACAGAATTTGAAATCTGAGACTTTCATATCAAAAGTAGCACAGAACTTAGCCTATTGCGATTTATTAGATGCGCACTATTTATTCTGTTCATTCATCAACTGAAAAAAGCATAGACCAAAAGATTGATTGGGGTTTAAGAATTGATATTGGCTCTAAAAATAAGAATATTAAATTAAATGCAACACAAAAACGGACAGTGTTAAAGTCTAACGCAACCTCTGATCTGATGACTCAGTATGTGCAATTCACCTTTATTCCTCGAGGTGGCACTGTTTGATGAACAATAATGTGTCAATCATATTTATTGCAGACATAAAACAAAAGAATATTATCAGCAAAAAATTTACTGGTTTGAATAACTTTACTGCAGAGCAATTACTGTTCACAATAAAATATAAATGTCGCTGTTATTTAATGGCGGATGTGGTGACTTTGAAGTAATTGAAAATGATAGTTTTGAGAATATACACAATAACAACAAAACGTTGTGTTTTTGTAAAATAATGAAAGCAAACGGATTTCTGCCGCCTCTGTCTCTGTAAACTTAAGTGCTTAAAAAAATTAACCGAAACTCTGCATACTTGCCTTACAGACATGAAAAATATATCTATATAGATGTATATTTATATTTCAAATAAACAAATTCAAATGGAAAACAAATATTCTATGATTGTGTGATCAGTATGAAACATGCATACAGGTGCATTCGCTACTGTGGAGATGACAAATTAGAGTTGCTAACTTCATCTCTTAAGCCAAAAACAAAAAAAAGCACTAGTTAATCTATAGATTGTTAAAATGTTAATGCAGCCTCCTCACTGTTTTTATAATCATTACTTCTGCCGGTGTGCTGTGGCAAGCTTTATGTGTGCACTTGAGCATTTATGTAGGCAATTAAAGTCTTATTATTTAAATTGTTTATTAATAAACGAGCGATTAGTCGACTAATACTTTAAAATAAATGAATACTAGTCGATACTTTAGTCAAGGGCAGCCCTAGTGATTATGAATGGGCTGGTGCAAACCGAGCATTTGTGGTTTAAAAAGTATATACATTTTTGTTGTTTTAAGAAAACGATTGTTTCACTAGATAAGACCCTTCTTTCTCGGCTAGGATTGTGTAGAGCCCTTTGAAGCTGCATTAAAACTGCAATTTGGATCTTCAACCCACTGCCCACTATTAAAGTCCACTATATTGAGAAAAATCCTAGAATGTTTTCCTCAAAAACCTTAATTTCCTTGCAACTGAAGAAAGAAACGGGGTTAGTAAATTATACGTTTTTTTTTTTTTATTCTGTAAGTTAACTCCTTTAACTAGTTGCTTAATAGCATGCATATTACTAGCATATGTGACCCTGGACCACAAAACCAGTCTTAAGTCGCTGGGGTATATTTGTAGCAATAGCCAAAAATACATTGTATGGGTCAAAATTTTTGATTTTTCTTTTATGCCAAAAATCATTAAGAAATTAAGTAAAGTTCATGTTCCATGAAGATTTTTTGTAAAATTCCTACTATAAACATATCAAAATGTAATTTTTGATTTGTAATATGCATTGTTAAGAACCTAATTTGGACAACTTTAAAGGTGATTTTCTCAGTCTTTTTGATTTTTTTGCATCCTCAGATTTCTGATTTCAAATAGATGTATCTCAGTCAAATCATACATTAATAGAAAGCTTATTTATTGAGCTTTCATATGATGCATAAATCTCAGTTTTGTCAAATTTAACCTTATGACTGGTTTTGTGGTCCAGGGTCACATATTGTCTGTACTTATTAAAAAGTACATATTAATGCCTTATTCTGCATGACCATATTGTTAGATCCTTTAATCCTACACCACACCTAAACTTAAAAACGACCTTATTAACTATTAAAAGCAGCAAATTTGGAGTTTGGTAGTTAATAGTGAGTCTCCAAACTAAAGTGTGACTGTACATACAGTTGCATACACTGCATTTTCCCGCTAAAATAAACACTATTGGCCATAAAATACAACAGCTTTTTTTCCTTCCCACACAAATGATTATTACAGGGGCAGATAAAGATGAATAGTCAACAGTGTTATGGCCTGTGTTGTAAAAGCACTATATAAATAAAGGTAACTTGACTTGACCTCAAAGCAATTTTGCCACAGCACATGATTTGTAATCAAAAACATTTTGATGTTTCCTTCACGTAAATGTATAGCTTATTTAAAAAAGTAAACTTGCTCGGTAGCGCACCTGGTCAAGCAATGCTTTGATACAAGTCCTGTGAAGCACAAACAAGATAAAGAGCCCATGAAATCTAAAACTGCGTTGTTGCTTCAGCAAATGCATTTTTATCTTACCATTTCATTTGTGAACATTATCATTTAGGTTCAGGTTTAGGGCAGGTGCTACATTAATTTTCAGAGCAAATTTCATGCAAAAAGCAACGTAAATTTTTCCAGAAATTCTGATTGGGTTAAAAATAAAAACTATTCTTTATGTTTAAAGATTCTTCACCAAGACACAAAATAGCTTGTTTGTCTCTGACCTTTTTTAGAAGAGCGGTAGTTAAATAGAGAAAGAGCACCATTGAGCTTTTAATGCTGAAGGACATTTGCTTAAAATGTGCTTGTTTTTTCTGATGAAGAGTTTAGATATGTATGTTTCTGCGAAATGCCAAGGTCAGCTACAAAAGTAGTCCTTGGTTTTTCTGTGTTGCCATGAGGAGCTTTTGCACGTTTATTAGATTGTTTAGTCCTACAAGGTCACGAGGAGAAAAGAAAGTGTGTTGTGTATGCATTCACCATCATTTCAGACTTAAGTTCTCCAGCGGCTAATACAGTAATTGTGGTTTATATAAACAGCCTGCATGACGCAAGACTAGTTCATGATGTTCTTGATTTGTTCCAGGTGGATTTGAAGACCGGATTAGCGATTGAAGAGGCGTGCTATTCTCAGGTATGTTTACACAATGAACATTTGCATTAATCTGAGAATCAAACTAGAATTTTGTTGGGTTAAGTTTTTTTTTTTTGAGCATTGATTAATATATATTTAACAGCAATGATTAACTAGATAAAAAAGTTTGTTGAGACAAACTTTAAGTTGACTTGAGAAAGCCGGACCAGAACGTTTGAAAAAGTTTTAAAAGTTTGAGAAGACTTTTTTTAAAAGTTTTCAGTCTGAAATAGTTTGAAGGTTAAAGTTTGAATGTTTTGAAGGCCAATACAATCTGCCAGAGATAGATAGCATGTTGTCAACATGTTACTAACATAAGCAAGTTACTAGCATGTTGTTAGCAGGATTAACAACTTACTAGCATGTTGCTATCATGATTAGCAAGTAATTAGCATGTTGTTTGTCTGCTTCAAGCATGATTATCATGTTGCTAGCATGTTTGCAACATAAATAACAAGTTTCTATCATGTTTCTAACATGATTAGCAAGTGGTTAACATGTTGCTACCATGTTCCTAGCATGATTAGCAAGTCGATAGCTTTTTGCTAGCATGTTTCTAGCATGATTAGCAAGTTGCTAGCATGTTTCTAGCATGATTAGCAAGTTGCTATCCTGTTTCTAGCATGATTAGCAAGTTGCTATCCTGTTTCTAGCATGATTAGCAAGTCGATAGCTTTTTGCTAGCATGTTTCTAGCATGATTAGCAAGTTGCTATCCTGTTTCTAGCATGATTAGCAAGTCGATAGCTTTTTGCTAGCATGTTTTTAGCATGATTCTCAAGTTACTAGCATGTTGTAAGCATGATTAGCAAGTGGTTAACATGCTGATAACATGTTCCTAGCATGAATAGCAAGTTGGTAGCATGTTTCTAACATGATTAACAAGTTGCTAGCATGTTGTCAGCATGATTAGCAGGTTGCTAGCATGTTTCTAGCATGATTAACAAATTGCTAGCATGTTAGTCTGCTTCTAGCATGATTACCATGTAGCTAGCATGATTGGGCAGTTGCTAACATGTTTTTATCATGATTGGCATGTTGTTAGTATGTTTTTAGCATGATTAATTAGCAAGTTGCTATCCTGTTTTTAGCACGATTAGCAAGTTGATAGCATTTTGCTAGCATGTTTCTAACATGATTATCAAGTTGTTAGCATGATTAGCAAGTCACTAGCATGTTTCTAACATTTGTAGCATGATTAGCATGTTACTAGCTTGTTAGCATTATTAGCAAGTCACTAGCATGTTGCTATCATTTGTAGCATGATTAGCATGTTACCAGCTTGTTAACATGATTAGCAAGTCGCTAGTATGTTGCTATCATATTTGTAGCATGATTAGCATGTTACTAGCTTGTTAACATGATTAGCAAGTCGCTAGTATGTTGCTATCATATTTGTAGCATGATTAGCATGTTACTAGCTTGTTAGCATGATTAGCAAGTTGCTAGTATGTTGCTATCATTTTTGTAGCATGATTAGCATGTTACTAGCTTGTTAGCATGATTAGCAAGTTGCTAGTATGTTAGTATGTTGCTATCATATTTGTAGCATGATTAGCATGTTACTAGCTTGTTAGCATGATTAGCAAGTTGCTAGTATGTTGCTGTCATATTTGTAGCATGATTAGCATGTTACTAGCTTGTTAGCATGATTAGCAAGTCGCTAGTATGCTAGAATGTTGCCATCATATTTGTAGCATGATTAGTTGGAGTTTGAATAGTGTTAGCTCATTTGAACATTCCGTCAATGTAAGTCTATGGGATTTAATCGTCATTTTTAGGAAAACCTTAAGTCTGATCAGTTAGAAAAGATACAGCAACTAGAGTCAGATCAGTCTGAAGATCTGCGTTTGTAGAGTTAAATCTCTAGGAGGAGATAGAGTTGATAAATTTAGTCTCAGAAGTAAAAGAATAATAATAAGTTTGAATAGCATTTCAGTAAGTTGTCTTTCTCATGCTAACTTAATAAACCTTTCAAGAGGGATGTGAGTGTCGCTCTGACAAATCTACTAGTCTGAGTCCCACCCTGATCCTGTTTCCCTCTCTCCTTTCCTATTGCTTCTTGTTTCTTATAGTGTCCTGCCGAAATGCCTAAAAATTTAAGTACGTAAAGAGAAAGCATGTAAATCAGTGCATCAGCCGTTTCCAGTGTTAACATAATGAGAGAGCAAACACTGGCCTAGATCACTCAGGAAGCCACTATATTTAGCTCTTAAGAAGCAGAGCTCCAGCGTTCCACTGATATACAGCACTCTGTTGTCTCCTAGGTGATCCCAACCAAAGACAGACTGGAGGGTTTGCAGGCGTTCAAAGAGAAACGTCCTCCTCGCTTTAAGGGCGAGTAACAGCGGTCTAACAACCCCATTACAAGCAGCGGCCTTTTGAATCACCTTACGAAATGTCGCATACCTGACATTTTTGGAGCGCTGCCGGGCCCATGGGGGCCTGATGATGGTAAAGGATGATGGAGATTTGAGCTAAAATATTTGAAGAGCAAGTTTGAAAGATAAAAGCTATTGTGGATCAACTTCTTTGTGAATTTTTTTCCCTTTTGATTGTGTTTGTTACACTAGCAGTCAGTTTCAAATTTTTGAATAGTAGGATTTTTGATGAAGAAGTGTTTATTTCATCCAAAGTACAGGAAAATCTGTAAAATTCTGAAATTTTAAATATTTAAAATAACTGCTTATTATTTGAATATATTTATTATTTGAATATTTTAAAATTATATGACTATATTTTAAAATGTATTTGAATATATTTTAAAATGTATTTGAATATATTTTAAAATGTGTTTGAATATATTTTAAAATGTATTTGAATATATATTTTTAAATTAATTGAATATATTTTAAAATGTATTTGAATATATATTTTTAAATTAATTGAATATATTTTTAAATTAATTGAATATATTTTAAAATGTATTTGAATATATTTGAAAATGTATTTGAATATATTTGAAAATTAATTGAATATATTTTTAAATGTATTTGAATATATTTGAAAATTTAAAATTTGTTCCTGTGATTTAAAAGCTGAATTTTCAGCATCACTACTCCGGTCTTAGTGTCACATGATCCTTCAGAAGTCATTCTAATATTCTCATTTGCTTCTCAAAAAATATTTAGGGGTTCGAGCACGAAGTGCTGAAACCCTATTGTAATTGTAAGGATTTTTATTATTTTTTTTTTTTTTTTTTTTTCTGATGTAAAACTGAATGTGCAGCCCAAACCGTAAGGCCTAGAGACTTGAAACTTGGTCAGAAGATAGAGCAAAAATCGAGGAGAACCTGACAAAGTATCAGCCCAATCGGACCACAGGTGGCGCTACAGCGCAAAAAACAAAAATTTTTCAGTTTTTTGGCCTAAGCTCGCAAACCATTTGTCGTAGACTCAAAAACTTTACATCGTTGCGATCTTTGGGTCAGCCCGAACAAAAGTGGACGCACGGTTGACCCCGAAAAATGGACGTGAATCCGAAACTTACTTTTGTGAACTAGTCCTAGGTTTTTCGCCCGATCGGAACCATACCAGTGCAGAAATATTCTCTGGACACTGAATATCAATAATTATCAAAAAAAAAGTTGAACTTTTGACTTACGGTCGCAAAGGGCCACCAAAACGTTCGCAAGTGACGGGGCCACTTTTACTTAAATGGCTATAACTTTTGAATGGAATGAGATATCTTCACCAAACTTGGTACACATGTGTATAAGCTCAATATTTGGTCAAATCAAAAACAATTGCGGAGTTTGACCACTTGGTGGCGCTATAAGACGAAAAAAAATTGGCTATAAATACACAGCCGTTAGTCCAATCGACTTGAAAATTGGTATGCAGACTCTTGGACCAAAGGGGCACAAGTGTCTATGAGAACATTGGCTTATTCCAAAAAAAACATGGCCGCCATTGGCCAATGAAGTTTGAGCACCTATTTGACAAGGTTAACGGAGGTCAATCGGAACGAAACTCGGTGGGCATGTTCGACTCATGGCCCTTAAGGTCTGTAAGAATTTTGAAAGAAATCGGCCACTAGTTGGCGCTAACGAGTTTTTTTTGCTTTGTAATCGCGTGGAGTTTCCCACATCCACACAATATGCATATCATTTGATAGACCTCCTCATGCCGAGAAACTTTGCCTCAAGAATCATTGCTGTCAATCAAATCGTTCATTAATTATTCACAAATATGTTAAAAACCTACTTTTGCGAACTAGTCCTAGGTTTTTTGCCCGATCTCGATCAAACCAGTGCAGTAATATTCTCTGGACTCTCTAGATCAGTAATTATCAAAAAAATGTGGAATTTTGTTCTTTGGTTGGCTATAAAAGGGTCATTTAGAAAAGTGGTGTGGCAGTCTATACCCAAAAGCCTATAAAAACTAAACAAAAACTTAAAAACTTTACAAAAATTGGTAAAAACGTACCAGATGACGTTTAACAAGCATACAAAGTTTCATTAAGATCAGACCATAGGTGGCGCTATAACAGTTAAAAAGGCGTCAAAATATGAAAATTCTATTTTAAATGGCCTCAAATTGCTAAAATAAAAAAAATGCTCATATATTCACTCAAACACTAGATCTTCATATCATATGTCATTTATTTCATGTTGGCCTATACCTTCACAGCATAAAAGCCAAAAAAGGCCTTAAATGCTCGAACCCCGCTAAATGCTGCTTTCAGCTTTAATTTTTG